>NW_026783279.1:0-99064 GCF_949774975.1 Lagenorhynchus albirostris | reverse complement strand
TTTTGGCCAACCAAGCAAGCTTGCAAAGGAAATCTGCACTACAATGAAGTCTCACTTCCCCCTGGTCAAAAGGGCCATCTGAAAAAAGTGTAAAATCCAGAAAGACAGGACAGGCCATGGAGAACTGGGAGCCTTGTTATGCTGATGGGCGGGATGTAAATTGCCAACAGCCACTCGGGAGAAGTGTATGGTGTTTCCTGAAACATCTAAAAAACTAAGCAACAGAGCCTAGGGCACTTCCACTTATGGTCCTATAGCTTAGGGAAATTAAAATCAAAAAGACACAGCCACCCCAAAGGTTGGGACGGCTCTGTTTACAAGAACCTGGTTTACGGTACAAGTTCAATATTGCAGAAAGTGAAAAATGGATAAAGATGTTGTGGTACTTACGTACAATGCAGTATCACTCAGCAATGAAATCTATGTCATCAGGCCCGTAGCAGCATAATGAGTGGATTCAGGTATGATGATTCTAACTGAAATAAGTCACACAGAAAAAGAAACATCATAAGATATCACTAATACACGGAATGTAAACTTGGCTACACAGGAACTGAATTACAAAACAGAACAGGGTCTCAAATTTAGAAACCCAACTTATGCTTGCTTAAGGTGAAAGGTGAGTTGGGGTGCTGCATAAAACCAGAGATTGAAATGAGCACAGATAAAGTTCCTTAAGCCAAATATGGAATAGACAAGAGCTACTCATTGCTCAACGAAATGGATTCAGCACCCCATATTAAACACCTAAGTATATACCTGACTAGGAAGTATCTTAAAACCTATGGATTGCTATGTCTCCGAAAGAGAATCAAGCGTGTGTGCAGGGGCATAAACGCAGCAGTGATAGGATTGGAGAGGTTCGGTGAGCAAGTGAAGACCCTTTGAAATCATATTGCATGGTACCCATTCCACGGGTCTCAACTCTCCAGGTTGAAGGTATTCTTCCTTCAGCTAAAACATGCATGTGGAACCCAGAGTATGATCAACATGTGATCGGGAGACGTGTTCCAATATGTGTCAGTTTTCGTCCCCTGGTACTCGGGTGCAACATTCCAGACGCTTTACTAACACTCTCCCGACTTGGAGAGTCAGTGCCTTTAACCTCCTGTTTGGCCCAGTTTGCAATTTCTGCGGAAGATGAACAGGAATAGGGAGAACCAATGACAGACTAGCTGGAGGTGTCTGGACGGGCAAATTTAACTCTCATTTCCCACCAGGAAGAGGAATTAACCAAAGGCTCAGCGTGCCGTGCCGGAACCAGATTAGGGCCTGAAGCCATCCTGCGGTGTTGCGGCCAGCTCACGAGAAAGCGACTTGAAGAAAGGAGCTCAGGGGCACTGTAATTCACAAACCTGCAGAGTTATAAATGACAGCTATCGTCCAAAAATATACTGAAGTAAGGCTGCCAAGAGGACTTGAAAGCGGGGCAGAATTGCAGGAAACCGATTTCAGGAGGTAGACTGGAATTGCATTGAAAGCATAGGAAAAGAGGCAGAACGTCCACAATGATGCACTTGGCCAAAAAGGGCGTATGCGTTTTTTCCTGAATATATTCAGGAAAAAACGCATACGCCCTTTTTGGCCAACCAAGCAAGCTTGCAAAGGAAATCTGCACTACAATGAAGTCTCACTTCCCCCCGGTCAAAAGGGCCATCTGAAAAAAGTGTAAAATCCAGAAAGGCAGGACAGGCCATGGAGAACTGGGAGCCTTGTTATGCTGATGGGCGGGATGTAAATTGCCAACAGCCACTCGGGAGAAGTGTATGGTGTTTCCTGAAACATCTAAAAAACTAAGCAACAGAGCCTAGGGCACTTCCACTTATGGTCCTATAGCTTAGGGAAATTAAAATCAAAAAGACACAGCCACCCCAAAGGTTGGGACGGATCTGTTTACAAGAACCTGGTTTACGGTACAAGTTCAATATCGCAGAAAGTGAAAAATGGATAAAGAAGTTGTGGTACTTACGTACAATGCAGTATCACTCAGCAATGAAATCTATGTCATCAGGCCCGTAGCAGCATAATGAGTGGATTCAGGTACAATGATTCTAACTGAAATAAGTCACACAGAAAAAGAAACATCATAAGATATCACTAATACACGGAATGTAAACTTGGCTACATAGGAACTGAATTACAAAACAGAACAGGGTCTCCAATTTAGAAAACCAACTTATGCTTGCTTAAGGGGAAAGGTGAGTTGGGGTGCTGCATAAAACCAGAGATTGAAATGAGCACAGATAAAGTTCCTTAAGCCAAATATGGAATAGACAAGAGCTACTCCTTGCTCAACGAAATGGATTCAACACCCCATATTAAACACCTAAGAATGTACCTGACTAGGAAGTATCTTAAAACCTATGGATTGCTATGTCTCCAAAAGAGAATCAAGCGTGTGTACAGGGGCATAAACGCAGCAGTGATAGGACTGGAGAGGTTCGGTGAGCAAATGAAGACCCTTTGAAGTCATATTGCATGGTACCCATTCCACGGGTCTCAACTCTCCAGGTTTAAGGTATTCTTCCTTCAGCTAAAACATGCATGTGGAACCCAGAGTATGATCAACCGTGTGATCGGGAGACGTGTTCCAATATGTGTCAGTTTTCGTCCCCTGGTACTCGGGTGCAACATTCCAGACGCTTTACTAACACTCTCCCGACTTGGAGAGTCAGTGCCTTTAAACTCCTGTTTGGCCCAGTTTGCAATTTCTGCGGAAGATGAACAGGAATAGGGAGAACCAATGACAGACTAGCTGGAGGTGTCCGGACGGGCAAATTTAACTCTCATTTCCCACCAGGAAGAGGAATTAACCAAAGGCTCAGCGTGCCGTGCCGGAAGCAGATTAGGGCCTGAAGCCATCCTGCGGTGTTGCGGCCAGCTCACAAGAAAGCGAGTTGAAGAAAGGAGCTCAGGGGCACTGTAATTCACAAACCTGCAGAGTTATAAATGACAGCTATCGTCCAAAAATATACTGAAGTAAGGCTGCCAAGAGGACTTGAAAGCGGGGCAGAATTGCAGGAAACCGATTTCAGGAGGTAGACTGGAATTGCATTGAAAGCATAGGAAAAGAGGCAGAACGTGGACAATGATGCACTTGGCCAAAAAGGGCGTATGCGTTTTTTCCTGCATATATTCAGGAAAAAACCCATACGCCCTTTTTGGCCAACCAAGCAAGCTTGCAAAGGAAATCTGCACTACAATGAAGTCTCACTTCCCCCGGGTCCAAAGGGCCATCTGAAAAAAGTGTAAACTCCAGAAAGGCAGGACAGGCCATGGAGAACTGGGAGCCTTGTTATGCTGATGGGCGGGATGTCAATTGCCAACAGCCACTCGGGAGAAGTGTATGGTGTTTCCTGAAACATCTAAAAAACAAAGCAACAGAGCCTAGGGCACTTCCACTTATGGTCCTATAGCTTAGGGAAATTAAAATCAAAAGACACAGCCACCCCAAAGGTTGGGACGGCTCTGTTTACAAGAACCTGGTTTACGGTACAAGTTCAATATCGCAGAAAGTGAAAAATGGATAAAGAAGTTGTGGTACTTACGTACAATGCAGTATCACTCAGCAATGAAATCTATGTCATCAGGCCCGTAGCAGCATAATGAGTGGATTCAGGTATGATGATTCTAACTGAAATAAGTCACACAGGAAAAGAAACATCATAAGATATCACTAATACACGGAATGTAAACTTGGCTACATAGGAACTGAATTCCAAAACAGAACAGGGTCTCAAATTTAGAAACCCAACTTATGCTTGCTTAAGGGGAAAGGTGAGTTGGGGTGCTGCATAAAACCAGAGATTGAAATGAGCACAGATAAAGTTCCTTAAGCCAAATATGGAATAGACAAGAGCTACTCCTTGCTCAACGAAATGGACTCAACACCCCATATTAAATGCCTAAGAATGTACCTGACTAGGAAGTATCTTAAAACCTATGGATTGCTATGTCTCCAAAAGAGAATCAAGCGTGTGTGCAGGGGCATAAAGGCAGCAGTGATAGGATTGGAGAGGTTCGGTGAGCAAATGAAGACCCTTTGAAGTCATATTGCATGGTACCCATTCAACGGGTCTCAACTCTCCAGGTTTAAGGTATTCTTCCTTCAGCTAAAACATGCATGTGGAACCCAGAGTATGATCAACCGTGTGAATGGGAGACGTGTTCCAATATGTGTCAGTTTTCATCCCCTGGTACTCGGGTGCAACATTCCAGATGCTTTACTAACACTCTCCCGACTTGGAGAGTCAGTGCCTTTAACCTCCTGTTTGGCCCAGTTTGCAATTTCTGCGGAAGATGAACAGGAATAGGGAGAACCAATGACAGACCAGATGGAGGTGTCTGGATGGGCAAATTTAACTCTCATTTCGCACCAGGAAGAGGAATTAACCAAAGGCTCAGCGTGCAATGCCGGAACCAAATTAGGGCCTGAAGCAATCCTGCGGTGTTGCGGCCAGCTCACGAGAAAGCGACCTGAAGAAAGGAGCTCAGGGGCACTGTAATTCACAAACCTGCAGAGTTATAAATGACAGCTATCGTCCAAAAATATACTGAAGTAAGGCTGCCAAGAGGACTTGAAAGCGGGGCAGAATTGCAGGAAACCGATTTCAGGAGGTAGACTGGAATTGCATTGAAAGCATAGGAAAAGAGGCAGAACGTCCACAATGATGCACTTGGCCAAAAAGGGCGTATGCGTTTTTTCCTGAATATATTCAGGAAAAAACGCATACGCCCTTTTTGGCCAACCAAGCAAGCTTGCAAAGGATATCTGCACTACAATGAAATCTCACTTCCCCCCGGTGAAAAGGGCCATCTGAAAATAGTGTAAAATCCAGAAAGGCAGGACAGGCCATGGAGAACTGGGAGCCTTGTTATGCTGATGGGCGGGATGTAAATTGCCAACAGCCACTCGGGAGAAGTGTATGGTGTTTCCTGAAACATCTAAAAAACAAAGCAACAGAGCCTAGGGCACTTCCACTTATGGTCCTATAGCTTAGGGAAATTAAAATCAAAAAGACACAGCCACCCGAAATGTTGGGACGGCTCTGTTTACAAGAACCTGGTTTACGGTACAAGTTCAATATCGCAGAAAGTGAAAAATGGATAAAGAAGTTGTGGTACTTACGTACAATGCAGTATCACTCAGCAATGAAATCTATGTCATCAGGCCTGTAGCAGCATAATGAGTGGATTCAGGTATGATGATTCTAACTGAAATAAGTCACACAGAAAAAGAAACATCATAAGATATCACTAATACACGGAATGTAAACTTGGCTACACAGGAACTGAATTACAAAACAGAAGAGGTTCTCAAATTTAGAAAACAAACTTATGCTTGCTTAAGGGGAAAGGTGAGTTGGGGTGCTGCATAAAACCAGAGATTGAAATGAGCACAGATAAAGTTCCTTAAGCCAAATATGGAATAGACAAGAGCTACTCCTTGCTCAACGAAATGGATTCAACACCCCATATTAAACACCTAAGAATGAACCTGACTAGGAAGTATCTTAAAACCTATGGATTGCTATGTCTCCAAAAGAGAATCAAGCGTGTGTGCAGGGGCATAAACGCAGCAGTGATAGGATTGGAGAGGTTCGGTGAGCAAATGAAGACCCTTTGAAGTCATATTGCATGGTACCCATTCCACGGGTCTCAACTCTCCAGGTTTAAGGTATTCTTCCTTCAGCTAAAACATGCATGTGGAACCCAGAGTATGATCAACCGTGTGATCGGGAGACGTGTTCCAATATGTGTCAGTTTTGGTCCCCTGGTACTCGGGTGCAACATTCCAGACGCTTTACTAACACTCTCCCGACTTGGAGAGTCAGTGCCTTTAACCTCCTGTTTGGCCCAGTTTACAATTTCTGCGGAAGATGAACAGGAATAGGGAGAACCAATGACAGACCAGATGGAGGTGTCTGGATGGGCAAATTTAACTCTCATTTCGCACCAGGAAGAGGAATTAACCAAAGGCTCAGCGTGCCGTGCCGGAACCAGATTAGGGCCTGAAGCAATCCTGCGGTGATGCGGCCAGCTCACGAGAAAGCGAGTTGAAGAAAGGAGCTCAGGGGCACTGTAATTCACAAACCTGCAGAGTTATAAATGACAGCTATCGTCCAAAAATATACTGAAGTAAGGCTGCCAAGAGGACTTGAAAGCGGGGCAGAATTGCAGGAAACCGATTTCAGGAGGTAGACTGGAATTGCATTGAAAGCATAGGAAAAGAGGCAGAACGTCCACAATGATGCACTTGGCCAAAAAGGGCGTATGCGTTTTTTCCTGAATATATTCAGGAAAAAACGCATACGCCCTTTTTGGCCAACCAAGGAAGCTTGCAAAGGAAATCTGCACTACAATGAAGTCTCACTTCCCCCAGGTCAAAAGGACCATCTGAAAAAAGTGTAAAATCCAGAAAGGCAGGACAGGCCATGGAGAACTGGGAGCCTTGTTATGCTGATGGGCGGGATGTAAATTGCCAACAGCCACTCTGGAGAAGTGTATGGTGTTTCCTGAAACATCTAAAAAACAAAGCAACAGAGCCTAGGGCACTTCCACTTATGGTCCTATAGCTTAGGGAAATTAAAATCAAAAGACACAGCCACCCCAAAAGTTGGGACGGCTCTGTTTACAAGAACCTGGTTTATGGTACAAGTTCAATATCGCAGAGAGTGAAAAATGGATAAAGAAGTTGTGGTACTTACGTACAATGCAATATCACTCAGCAATGAAATCTATGTCATCAGGCCCGTAGCAGCATAATGAGTGGATTCAGGTACGATGATTCTAACTGAAATAAGTCACACAGAAAAAGAAACATCATAAGATATCACTAATACACGGAATGTAAACTTGGCTACACAGGAACTGAATTACAAAACAGAACAGGGTCTCAAATTTAGAAACCCAACTTATGCTTGCTTAAGGGGAAAGGTGAGTTGGGGTGCTGCATAAAACCAGAGATTGAAATGAGCACAGATAAAGTTCCTTAAGCCAAATATGGAATAGACAAGAGCTACTCCTTGCTCAACGAAATGGACTCAACACCCCATATTAAATGCCTAAGAGTGTACCTGACTAGGAAGTATCTTAAAACCTATGGATTGCTATGTCTCCGAAAGAGAATCAAGCGTGTGTACAGGGGCATAAACGCAGCAGTGATAGGATTGGAGAGGTTCGGTGAGCAAATGAAGACCCTTTGAAGTCATATTGCATGGTACCCATTCCATGGGTCTCAACTCTCCAGGTTTAAGGTATTCTTCCTTCAGCTAAAACATGCATGTGGAACCCAGAGTATGATCAACCGTGTGATCGGGAGACGTGTTCCAATATGTGTCAGCTTTCGTCCCCTGGTACTCGGGTGCAACATTCCAGACGCTTTACTAACACTCTCCCGACTTGGAGAGTCAGTGCCTTTAACCTCCTGTTTGGCCCAGTTTGCAATTTCTGCGGAAGATGAACAGGAATAGGGAGAACCAATGACAGACTAGCTGGAGGTGTCTGGACGGGCAAATTTAACTCTCATTTCCCACCAGGAAGAGGAATTAACCAAAGGCTCAGTGTGCCGTGCCGGAACTAGATTAGGGCCTGAAGCCATCCTGCGGTGTTTCGGCCAGCTCACGAGAAAGCGAGTTGAAGAAAGGAGCTCAGGGGCACTGTAATTCACAAACCTGCAGAGTTATAAATGACAGCTATCGTCCAAAAATATACTGAAGTAAGGCTGCCAAGAGGACTTGAAAGCGGGGCAGAATTGCAGGAAACCGATTTCAGGAGGTAGACTGGAATTGCATTGAAAGCATAGGAAAAGAGGCAGAACGTCCACAATGATGCACTTGGCCAAAAAGGGCGTATGCGTTTTTTCCTGAATATATTCAGGAAAAAACGCATGCGCCCTTTTTGGCCAACCAAGCAAGCTTGCAAAGGAAATCTGCACTACAATGAAGTCTCACATCCCCCCGGTCAAAAGGGCCATCTGAAAAAAGTGTAAAATCCAGAAAGGCAGGACAGGCCATGCAGAACTGGGAGCCTTGTTATGCTGATGGGCTGGATGTAACTTGCCAACAGCCACTCGGGAGAAGTGTATGGTGTTTCCTGAAACATCTAAAAAACAAAGCAACAGAGCCTAGGGCACTTCCACTTATGGTCCTATAGCTTAGGGAAATTAAAATCAAAAAGACACAGCCACCCGAAATGTTGGGACAGCTCTGTTTACAAGAACCTGGTTTACAGTACAAGTTCAATATCGCAGAAAGTGAAAAATGGATAAAGAAGTTGTGGTACTTACGTACAATGCAGTATCACTCAGCAATGAAATCTATGTCATCAGGCCCGTAGCAGCATAATGAGTGGATTCAGGTATGATGATTCTAACTGAAATAAGTCACACAGGAAAAGAAACATCATAAGATATCACTAATACACGGAATGTAACCTTGGCTACACAGGAACTGAATTACAAAACAGAACAGGGTCTCAAATTTAGAAAACCAACTTATGCTTGCTTAAGGGGAAAGGTGAGTTGGGGTGCTGCATAAAACCAGAGATTGAAATGAGCACAGATAAAGTTCCTTAAGCCAAATATGGAATAGAAAAGAGCTACTCCTTGCTCAACGAAATGGACTCAACACCCCATATTAAACGCCTAAGAGTGTACCTGACTAGGAAGTATCTTAAAACCTATGGATTGCTATGTCTCCGAAAGAGAATCAAGCGTGTGTACAGGGGCATAAACGCAGCAGTGATAGGACTGGAGAGGTTCGGTGAGCAAATGAAGACCCTTTGAAGTCATATTGCATGGTACCCATTCCACGGGTCTCAACTCTCCAGGTTTAAGGTATTCTTCCTTCAGCTAAAACATGTATGTGGAACCCAGAGTATGATCAACCGTGTGATCGGGAGACGTGTTCCAATATGTGTCAGTTTTCGTCCCCTGGTACTCGGGTGCAACATTCCAGACGCTTTACTAACACTCTCCCGACTTGGAGAGTCAGTGCCTTTAACCTCCTGTTTGGCCCAGTTTGCAATTTCTGCGGAAGATGAACAGGAATAGGGAGAACCAATGACAGACTAGCTGGAGGTGTCTGGACGGGCAAATTTAACTCTCATTTCGCACCAGGAAGAGGAATTAACCAAAGGCTCAGCGTGCCGTGCCGGAACCAGATTAGGGCCTGAAGCAATCCTGCGGTGATGCGGCCAGCTCACGAGAAAGCGAGTTGAAGAAAGGAGCTCAGGGGCACTGTAATTCACAAACCTGCAGAGTTATAAATGACAGCTATCGTCCAAAAATATACTGAAGTAAGGCTGCCAAGAGGACTTGAAAGCGGGGCAGAATTGCAGGAAACCGATTTCAGGAGGTAGACTGGAATTGCATTGAAAGCATAGGAAAAGAGGCAGAACGTCCACAATGATGCACTTGGCCAAAAAGGGCGTATGCGTTTTTTCCTGAATATATTCAGGAAAAAACGCATACGCCCTTTTTGGCCAACCAAGGAAGCTTGCAAAGGAAATCTGCACTACAATGAAGTCTCACTTCCCCCAGGTCAAAAGGACCATCTGAAAAAAGTGTAAAATCCAGAAAGGCAGGACAGGCCATGGAGAACTGGGAGCCTTGTTATGCTGATGGGCGGGATGTAAATTGCCAACAGCCACTCTGGAGAAGTGTATGGTGTTTCCTGAAACATCTAAAAAACAAAGCAACAGAGCCTAGGGCACTTCCACTTATGGTCCTATAGCTTAGGGAAATTAAAATCAAAAGACACAGCCACCCCAAAAGTTGGGACGGCTCTGTTTACAAGAACCTGGTTTATGGTACAAGTTCAATATCGCAGAGAGTGAAAAATGGATAAAGAAGTTGTGGTACTTACGTACAATGCAATATCACTCAGCAATGAAATCTATGTCATCAGGCCCGTAGCAGCATAATGAGTGGATTCAGGTACGATGATTCTAACTGAAATAAGTCACACAGAAAAAGAAACATCATAAGATATCACTAATACACGGAATGTAAACTTGGCTACACAGGAACTGAATTACAAAACAGAACAGGGTCTCAAATTTAGAAACCCAACTTATGCTTGCTTAAGGGGAAAGGTGAGTTGGGGTGCTGCATAAAACCAGAGATTGAAATGAGCACAGATAAAGTTCCTTAAGCCAAATATGGAATAGACAAGAGCTACTCCTTGCTCAACGAAATGGACTCAACACCCCATATTAAATGCCTAAGAGTGTACCTGACTAGGAAGTATCTTAAAACCTATGGATTGCTATGTCTCCGAAAGAGAATCAAGCGTGTGTACAGGGGCATAAACGCAGCAGTGATAGGATTGGAGAGGTTCGGTGAGCAAATGAAGACCCTTTGAAGTCATATTGCATGGTACCCATTCCATGGGTCTCAACTCTCCAGGTTTAAGGTATTCTTCCTTCAGCTAAAACATGCATGTGGAACCCAGAGTATGATCAACCGTGTGATCGGGAGACGTGTTCCAATATGTGTCAGCTTTCGTCCCCTGGTACTCGGGTGCAACATTCCAGACGCTTTACTAACACTCTCCCGACTTGGAGAGTCAGTGCCTTTAACCTCCTGTTTGGCCCAGTTTGCAATTTCTGCGGAAGATGAACAGGAATAGGGAGAACCAATGACAGACTAGCTGGAGGTGTCTGGACGGGCAAATTTAACTCTCATTTCCCACCAGGAAGAGGAATTAACCAAAGGCTCAGTGTGCCGTGCCGGAACTAGATTAGGGCCTGAAGCCATCCTGCGGTGTTTCGGCCAGCTCACGAGAAAGCGAGTTGAAGAAAGGAGCTCAGGGGCACTGTAATTCACAAACCTGCAGAGTTATAAATGACAGCTATCGTCCAAAAATATACTGAAGTAAGGCTGCCAAGAGGACTTGAAAGCGGGGCAGAATTGCAGGAAACCGATTTCAGGAGGTAGACTGGAATTGCATTGAAAGCATAGGAAAAGAGGCAGAACGTCCACAATGATGCACTTGGCCAAAAAGGGCGTATGCGTTTTTTCCTGAATATATTCAGGAAAAAACGCATGCGCCCTTTTTGGCCAACCAAGCAAGCTTGCAAAGGAAATCTGCACTACAATGAAGTCTCACATCCCCCCGGTCAAAAGGGCCATCTGAAAAAAGTGTAAAATCCAGAAAGGCAGGACAGGCCATGGAGAACTGGGAGCCTTGTTATGCTGATGGGCTGGATGTAACTTGCCAACAGCCACTCGGGAGAAGTGTATGGTGTTTCCTGAAACATCTAAAAAACAAAGCAACAGAGCCTAGGGCACTTCCACTTATGGTCCTATAGCTTAGGGAAATTAAAATCAAAAAGACACAGCCACCCGAAATGTTGGGACAGCTCTGTTTACAAGAACCTGGTTTACAGTACAAGTTCAATATCGCAGAAAGTGAAAAATGGATAAAGAAGTTGTGGTACTTACGTACAATGCAGTATCACTCAGCAATGAAATCTATGTCATCAGGCCCGTAGCAGCATAATGAGTGGATTCAGGTATGATGATTCTAACTGAAATAAGTCACACAGGAAAAGAAACATCATAAGATATCACTAATACACGGAATGTAACCTTGGCTACACAGGAACTGAATTACAAAACAGAACAGGGTCTCAAATTTAGAAAACCAACTTATGCTTGCTTAAGGGGAAAGGTGAGTTGGGGTGCTGCATAAAACCAGAGATTGAAATGAGCACAGATAAAGTTCCTTAAGCCAAATATGGAATAGAAAAGAGCTACTCCTTGCTCAACGAAATGGACTCAACACCCCATATTAAACGCCTAAGAGTGTACCTGACTAGGAAGTATCTTAAAACCTATGGATTGCTATGTCTCCGAAAGAGAATCAAGCGTGTGTACAGGGGCATAAACGCAGCAGTGATAGGATTGGAGAGGTTCGGTGAGCAAATGAAGACCCTTTGAAGTCATATTGCATGGTACCCATTCCATGGGTCTCAACTCTCCAGGTTTAAGGTATTCTTCCTTCAGCTAAAACATGCATGTGGAACCCAGAGTATGATCAACCGTGTGATCGGGAGACGTGTTCCAATATGTGTCAGCTTTCGTCCCCTGGTACTCGGGTGCAACATTCCAGACGCTTTACTAACACTCTCCCGACTTGGAGAGTCAGTGCCTTTAACCTCCTGTTTGGCCCAGTTTGCAATTTCTGCGGAAGATGAACAGGAATAGGGAGAACCAATGACAGACTAGCTGGAGGTGTCTGGACGGGCAAATTTAACTCTCATTTCCCACCAGGAAGAGGAATTAACCAAAGGCTCAGTGTGCCGTGCCGGAACTAGATTAGGGCCTGAAGCCATCCTGCGGTGTTTCGGCCAGCTCACGAGAAAGCGAGTTGAAGAAAGGAGCTCAGGGGCACTGTAATTCACAAACCTGCAGAGTTATAAATGACAGCTATCGTCCAAAAATATACTGAAGTAAGGCTGCCAAGAGGACTTGAAAGCGGGGCAGAATTGCAGGAAACCGATTTCAGGAGGTAGACTGGAATTGCATTGAAAGCATAGGAAAAGAGGCAGAACGTCCACAATGATGCACTTGGCCAAAAAGGGCGTATGCGTTTTTTCCTGAATATATTCAGGAAAAAACGCATGCGCCCTTTTTGGCCAACCAAGCAAGCTTGCAAAGGAAATCTGCACTACAATGAAGTCTCACATCCCCCCGGTCAAAAGGGCCATCTGAAAAAAGTGTAAAATCCAGAAAGGCAGGACAGGCCATGGAGAACTGGGAGCCTTGTTATGCTGATGGGCGGGATGTAACTTGCCAACAGCCACTCGGGAGAAGTGTATGGTGTTTCCTGAAACATCTAAAAAACAAAGCAACAGAGCCTAGGGCACTTCCACTTATGGTCCTATAGCTTAGGGAAATTAAAATCAAAAAGACACAGCCACCCGAAATGTTGGGACAGCTCTGTTTACAAGAACCTGGTTTACAGTACAAGTTCAATATCGCAGAAAGTGAAAAATGGATAAAGAAGTTGTGGTACTTACGTACAATGCAGTATCACTCAGCAATGAAATCTATGTCATCAGGCCCGTAGCAGCATAATGAGTGGATTCAGGTATGATGATTCTAACTGAAATAAGTCACACAGGAAAAGAAACATCATAAGATATCACTAATACACGGAATGTAACCTTGGCTACACAGGAACTGAATTACAAAACAGAACAGGGTCTCAAATTTAGAAAACCAACTTATGCTTGCTTAAGGGGAAAGGTGAGTTGGGGTGCTGCATAAAACCAGAGATTGAAATGAGCACAGATAAAGTTCCTTAAGCCAAATATGGAATAGAAAAGAGCTACTCCTTGCTCAACGAAATGGACTCAACACCCCATATTAAATGCCTAAGAGTGTACCTGACTAGGAAGTATCTTAAAACCTATGGATTGCTATGTCTCCGAAAGAGAATCAAGCGTGTGTACAGGGGCATAAACGCAGCAGTGATAGGACTGGAGAGGTTCGGTGAGCAAATGAAGACCCTTTGAAGTCATATTGCATGGTACCCATTCCACGGGTCTCAACTCTCCAGGTTGAAGGGATTCTTCCTTCAGCTAAAACATGTATGTGGAACCCAGAGTATGATCAACCGTGTGATCGGGAGACGTGTTCCAATATGTGTCAGTTTTCGTCCCCTGGTACTCGGGTGCAACATTCCAGACGCTTTACTAACACTCTCCCGACTTGGAGAGTCAGTGCCTTTAACCTCCTGTTTGGCCCAGTTTGCAATTTCTGCGGAAGATGAACAGGAATAGGGAGAACCAATGACAGACTAGCTGGAGGTGTCTGGACGGGCAAATTTAACTCTCATTTCCCACCAGGAAGAGGAATTAACCAAAGGCTCAGCGTGCCGTGCCGGAACCAGATTAGGGCCTGAAGCCATCCTGCGGTGTTGTGGCCAGCTCACAAGAAAGCGACTTGAAGAAAGGAGCTCAGGGGCACTGTAATTCACAAACCTGCAGAGTTATAAATGACAGCTATCGTCCAAAAATATACTGAAGTAAGGCTGCCAAGAGGACTTGAAAGCGGGGCAGAATTGCAGGAAACCGATTTCAGGAGGTAGACTGGAATTGCATTGAAAGCATAGGAAAAGAGGCAGAACGTCCACAATGATGCACTTGGCCAAAAAGGGCGTATGCGTTTTTTCCTGAATATATTCAGGAAAAAACGCATACGCCCTTTTTGGCCAACCAAGCAAGCTTGCAAAGGAAATCTGCACTACAATGAAGTCTCACTTCCCCCCGGTCAAAAGGGCCATCTGAAAAAAGTGTAAAATCCAGAAAGGCAGGACAGGCCATGGAGAACTGGGAGCCTTGTTATGCTGATGGGCGGGATGTAAATTGGCAACAGCCACTCGGGAGAAGTGTATGGTGTTTCCTGAAACATCTAAAAAACTAAGCAACAGAGCCTAGGGCACTTCCACTTATGGTCCTATAGCTTAGGGAAATTAAAATCAAAAAGACACAGCCACCCCAAAGGTTGGGACGGATCTGTTTACAAGAACCTGGTTTACGGTACAAGTTCAATATCGCAGAAAGTGAAAAATGGATAAAGAAGTTGTGGTACTTACGTACAATGCAGTATCACTCAGCAATGAAATCTATGTCATCAGGCCCGTAGCAGCATAATGAGTGGATTCAGGTACAATGATTCTAACTGAAATAAGTCACACAGAAAAAGAAACATCATAAGATATCACTAATACACGGAATGTAAACTTGGCTACATAGGAACTGAATTACAAAACAGAACAGGGTCTCCAATTTAGAAAACCAACTTATGCTTGCTTAAGGGGAAAGGTGAGTTGGGGTGCTGCATAAAACCAGAGATTGAAATGAGCACAGATAAAGTTCCTTAAGCCAAATATGGAATAGACAAGAGCTACTCCTTGCTCAACGAAATGGATTCAACACCCCATATTAAACACCTAAGAATGTACCTGACTAGGAAGTATCTTAAAACCTATGGATTGCTATGTCTCCAAAAGAGAATCAAGCGTGTGTACAGGGGCATAAACGCAGCAGTGATAGGACTGGAGAGGTTCGGTGAGCAAATGAAGACCCTTTGAAGTCATATTGCATGGTACCCATTCCACGGGTCTCAACTCTCCAGGTTTAAGGTATTCTTCCTTCAGCTAAAACATGCATGTGGAACCCAGAGTATGATCAACCGTGTGATCGGGAGACGTGTTCCAATATGTGTCAGTTTTCGTCCCCTGGTACTCGGGTGCAACATTCCAGACGCTTTACTAACACTCTCCCGACTTGGAGAGTCACTGCCTTTAAACTCCTGTTTGGCCCAGTTTGCAATTTCTGCGGAAGATGAACAGGAATAGGGAGAACCAATGACAGACTAGCTGGAGGTGTCTGGACGGGCAAATTTAACTCTCATTTCCCACCAGGAAGAGGAATTAACCAAAGGCTCAGCGTGCCGTGCCGGAACCAGATTAGGGCCTGAAGCCATCCTGCGGTGTTGCGGCCAGCTCAAAAGAAAGCGACTTGAAGAAAGGAGCTCAGGGGCACTGTAATTCACAAACCTGCAGAGTTATAAATGACAGCTATCGTCCAAAAATATACTGAAGTAAGGCTGCCAAGAGGACTTGAAAGCGGGGCAGAATTGCAGGAAACCGATTTCAGGAGGTAGACTGGAATTGCATTGAAAGCATAGGAAAAGAGGCAGAACGTGGACAATGATGCACTTGGCCAAAAAGGGCGTATGCGTTTTTTCCTGCATATATTCAGGAAAAAACGCATACGCCCTTTTTGGCCAACCAAGCAAGCTTGCAAAGGAAATCTGCACTACAATGAAGTCTCACTTCCCCCGGGTCCAAAGGGCCATCTGAAAAAAGTGTAAACTCCAGAAAGGCAGGACAGGCCATGGAGAACTGGGAGCCTTGTTATGCTGATGGGCGGGATGTAAATTGCCAACAGCCACTCGGGAGAAGTGTATGGTGTTTCCTGAAACATCTAAAAAACAAAGCAACAGAGCCTAGGGCACTTCCACTTATGGTCCTATAGCTTAGGGAAATTAAAATCAAAAGACACAGCCACCCCAAAGGTTGGGACGGCTCTGTTTACAAGAACCTGGTTTACGGTACAAGTTCAATATCGCAGAAAGTGAAAAATGGATAAAGAAGTTGTGGTACTTACGTACAATGCAGTATCACTCAGCAATGAAATCTATGTCATCAGGCCCGTAGCAGCATAATGAGTGGATTCAGGTATGATGATTGTAACTGAAATAAGTCACACAGGAAAAGAAACATCATAAGATATCACTAATACACGGAATGTAAACTTGGCTACATAGGAACTGAATTACAAAACAGAACAGGGTCTCAAATTTAGAAAACCAACTTATGCTTGCTTAAGGGGAAAGGTGAGTTGGGGTGCTGCATAAAACCAGAGATTGAAATGAGCACAGATAAAGTTCCTTAAGCCAAATATGGAATAGACAAGAGCTACTCCTTGCTCAACGAAATGGACTCAACACCCCATATTAAATGCCTAAGAATGTACCTGACTAGGAAGTATCTTAAAACCTATGGATTGCTATGTCTCCGAAAGAGAATCAAGCGTGTGTGCAGGGGCATAAAGGCAGCAGTGATAGGATTGGAGAGGTTCGGTGAGCAAATGAAGACCCTTTGAAGTCATATTGCATGGTACCCATTCAACGGGTCTCAACTCTCCAGGTTTAAGGTATTCTTCCTTCAGCTAAAACATGCATGTGGAACCCAGAGTATGATCAACCGTGTGAATGGGAGACGTGTTCCAATATGTGTCAGTTTTCATCCCCTGGTACTCGGGTGCAACATTCCAGATGCTTTACTAACACTCTCCAGACTTGGAGAGTCAGTGCCTTTAACCTCCTGTTTGGCCCAGTTTGCAATTTCTGCGGAAGATGAACAGGAATAGGGAGAACCAATGACAGACCAGATGGAGGTGTCTGGATGGGCAAATTTAACTCTCATTTCGCACCAGGAAGAGGAATTAACCAAAGGCTCAGCGTGCCGTGCCGGAACCAGATTAGGGCCTGAAGCAATCCTGCGGTGTTGCGGCCAGCTCACGAGAAAGCGACTTGAAGAAAGGAGCTCAGGGGCACTGTAATTCACAAACCTGCAGAGTTATAAATGACAGCTATCGTCCAAAAATATACTGAAGTAAGGCTGCCAAGAGGACTTGAAAGCGGGGCAGAATTGCAGGAAACCGATTTCAGGAGGTAGACTGGAATTGCATTGAAAGCATAGGAAAAGAGGCAGAACGTCCACAATGATGCACTTGGCCAAAAAGGGCGTATGCGTTTTTTCCTGAATATATTCAGGAAAAAACGCATACGCCCTTTTTGGCCAACCAAGCAAGCTTGCAAAGGATATCTGCACTACAATGAAATCTCACTTCCCCCTGGTGAAAAGGGCCATCTGAAAAAAGTGTAAAATCCAGAAAGGCAGGACAGGCCATGGAGAACTGGGAGCCTTGTTATGCTGATGGGCGGGATGTAAATTGCCAACAGCCACTCGGGAGAAGTGTATGGTGTTTCCTGAAACATCTAAAAAACAAAGCAACAGAGCCTAGGGCACTTCCACTTATGGTCCTATAGCTTAGGGAAATTAAAATCAAAAAGACACAGCCACCCGAAATGTTGGGACGGCTCTGTTTACAAGAACCTGGTTTACGGTACAAGTTCAATATCGCAGAAAGTGAAAAATGGATAAAGAAGTTGTGGTACTTACGTACAATGCAGTATCACTCAGCAATGAAATCTATGTCATCAGGCCTGTAGCAGCATAATGAGTGGATTCAGGTATGATGATTCTAACTGAAATAAGTCACACAGAAAAAGAAACATCATAAGATATCACTAATACACGGAATGTAAACTTGGCTACACAGGAACTGAATTACAAAACAGAAGAGGTTCTCAAATTGAGAAAACAAACTTATGCTTGCTTAAGGGGAAAGGTGAGTTGGGGTGCTGCATAAAACCAGAGATTGAAATGAGCACAGATAAAGTTCCTTAAGCCAAATATGGAATAGACAAGAGCTACTCCTTGCTCAACGAAATGGATTCAACACCCCATATTAAACACCTAAGAATGTACCTGACTAGGAATTATCTTAAAACCTATGGATTGCTATGTCTCCAAAAGAGAATCAAGCGTGTGTGCAGGGGCATAAACGCAGCAGTGATAGGATTGGAGAGGTTCGGTGAGCAAATGAAGACCCTTTGAAGTCATATTGCATGGTACCCATTCCACGGGTCTCAACTCTCCAGGTTTAAGGTATTCTTCCTTCAGCTAAAACATGCATGTGGAACCCAGAGTATGATCAACCGTGTGATCGGGAGACGTGTTCCAATATGTGTCAGTTTTGGTCCCCTGGTACTCGGGTGCAACATTCCAGACGCTTTACTAACACTCTCCCGACTTGGAGAGTCAGTGCCTTTAACCTCCTGTTTGGCCCAGTTTACAATTTCTGCGGAAGATGAACAGGAATAGGGAGAACCAATGACAGACCAGATGGAGGTGTCTGGATGGGCAAATTTAACTCTCATTTCCCACCAGGAAGAGGAATTAACCAAAGGCTCAGCGTGCCGTGCCGGAACCAGATTAGGGCCTGAAGCAATCCTGCGGTGATGCGGCCAGCTCACGAGAAAGCGAGTTGAAGAAAGGAGCTCAGGGGCACTGTAATTCACAAACCTGCAGAGTTATAAATGACAGCTATCGTCCAAAAATATACTGAAGTAAGGCTGCCAAGAGGACTTGAAAGCGGGGCAGAATTGCAGGAAACCGATTTCAGGAGGTAGACTGGAATTGCATTGAAAGCATAGGAAAAGAGGCAGAACGTCCACAATGATGCACTTGGCCAAAAAGGGCGTATGCGTTTTTTCCTGAATATATTCAGGAAAAAACGCATACGCCCTTTTTGGCCAACCAAGCAAGCTTGCAAAGGAAATCTGCACTACAATGAAGTCTCACTTCCCCCCGGTCAAAAGGACCATCTGAAAAAAGTGTAAAATCCAGAAAGGCAGGACAGGCCATGGAGAACTGGGAGCCTTGTTATGCTGATGGGCGGGATGTCAATTGCCAACAGCCACTCGGGAGAAGTGTATGGTGTTTCCTGAAACATCTAAAAAACAAAGCAACAGAGCCTAGGGCACTTCCACTTATGGTCCTATAGCTTAGGGAAATTAAAATCAAAAGACACAGCCACCCCAAAAGTTGGGACGGCTCTGTTTACAAGAACCTGGTTTACAGTACAAGTTCAATATCGCAGAGAGTGAAAAATGGATAAAGAAGTTGTGGTACTTACGTACAATGCAATATCACTCAGCAATGAAATCTATGTCATCAGGCCCGTAGCAGCATAATGAGTGGATTCAGGTACGATGATTCTAACTGAAATAAGTCACACAGAAAAAGAAACATCATAAGATATCACTAATACACGGAATGTAAACTTGGCTACACAGGAACTGAATTACAAAACAGAACAGGGTCTCAAATTTAGAAACCCAACTTATGCTTGCTTAAGGGGAAAGGTGAGTTGGGGTGCTGCATAAAACCAGAGATTGAAATGAGCACAGATAAAGTTCCTTAAGCCAAATATGGAATAGACAAGAGCTACTCCTTGCTCAACGAAATGGACTCAACACCCCATATTAAATGCCTAAGAGTGTACCTGACTAGGAAGTATCTTAAAACCTATGGATTGCTATGTCTCCGAAAGAGAATCAAGCATGTGTACAGGGGCATAAACGCAGCAGTGATAGGATTGGAGAAGTTCGGTGAGCAAATGAAGGCCCTTTGAAGTCATATTGCATGGTACCCATTCCACGGGTCTCAACTCTCCAGGTTTAAGGTATTCTTCCTTCAGCTAAAACATGCATGTGGAACCCAGAGTATGATCAACCGTGTGATCGGGAGACGTGTTCCAATATGTGTCAGTTTTCGTCCCCTGGTACTCGGGTGCAACATTCCAGACGCTTTACTAACACTCTCCCGACTTGGAGAGTCAGTGTCTTTAACCTCCTGTTTGGCCCAGTTTGCAATTTCTGCGGAAGATGAACAGGAATAGGGAGAACCAATGACAGACTAGCTGGAGGTGTCTGGACGGGCAAATTTAACTCTCATTTCCCACCAGGAAGAGGAATTAACCATAGGCTCAGCGTGCCGTGCCAGAACCAGATTAGGGCCTGAAGCCATCCTGCGGTGTTGTGGCCAGCTCACGAGAAAGCGACTTGAAGAAAGTAGCTCAGGGGCACTGTAATTCACAAACCTGCAGAGTTATAAATGACAGCTATCGTCCAAAAATATACTGAAGTAAGGCTGCCAAGAGGACTTGAAAGCGGGGCAGAATTGCAGGAAACCGATTTCAGGAGGTAGACTGGAATTGCATTGAAAGCATAGGAAAAGAGGCAGAACGTCCACAATGATGCACTTGGCCAAAAAGGGCGTATGCGTTTTTTCCTGAATATATTCAGGAAAAAACGCATACGCCCTTTTTGGCCAACCAAGCAAGCTTGCAAAGGAAATCTGCACTACAGTGAAGTCTCACTTCCCCCCGGTCAAAAGGGCCATCTGAAAAAAGTGTAAAATCCAGAAAGGCAGCACAGGCCATGGAGAACTGGGAGCCTTGTTATGCTGATGGGCGGGATGTAAATTGCCAACAGCCACTCGGGAGAAGTGTATGGTGTTTCCTGAAACATCTAAAAAACAAAGCAACAGAGCCTAGGGCACTTCCACTTATGGTCCTATAGCTTAGGGAAATTAAAATCAAAAGACACAGCCACCCCAAAGGTTGGGACGGCTCTGTTTACAAGAACCTGGTTTACGGTACAAGTTCAATATCGCAGAAAGTGAAAAATGGATAAAGAAGTTGTGGTACTTACGTACAATGCAATATCACTCAGCAAGGAAATCTATGTCATCAGGCCCGTAGCAGCATAATGAGTGGATTCAGGTATGATGATTCTAACTGAAATAAGTCACACAGGAAAAGAAACATCATAAGATATCACTAATACACGGAATGTAAACTTGGCTACATAGGAACTGAATTACAAAACAGAACAGGGTCTCAAATTTAGAAAACCAACTTATGCTTGCTTAAGGGGAAAGGTGAGCTGGGGTGCTGCATAAAACCAGAGATTGAAATGAGCACAGATAAAGTTCCTTAAGCCAAATATGGAATAGACAAGAGCTACTCCTTGCTCAACGAAATGGATTCAACACCCCATATTAAACACCTAAGAATGTACCTGACTAGGAAGTATCTTAAAACCTATGGATGGCTATGTCTCCGAAAGAGAATCAAGCGTGTGTACAGGGGCATAATTGCAGCAGTGATAGGATTGGAGAGGTTCAGTGAGCAAATGAAGACCCTTTGAAGTCATATTGCATGGTACCCATTCCACGGGTCTCAACTCTCCAGGTTTAAGGTATTCTTCCTTCAGCTAAAACATGCATGTGGAACCCAGAGTATGATCAACCGTGTGATCGGGAGACGTGTTCAAATATGTCTCAGTTTTCGTCCCCTGTTACTCGGGTGCAACATTCCAGACGCTTTACTAACACTCTCCCGACTTGGAGAGTCAGTGCCTTTAACCTCCTGTTTGGCCCAATTTGCAATTTCTGCGGAAGATGAACAGGAATAGGCAGAACCAATGACAGACTAGATGGAGGTGTCTGGATGGGCAAATTTAACTCTCATTTCGCACCAGGAAGAGGAATTAACCAAAGGCTCAGCGTGCCATGCCGGAACCAGATTAGGGCCTGAAGCAATCCTGCGGTGTTGCGGCCAGCTCAAGAGAAAGCGAGTTGAAGAAAGGAGCTCAGGGGCAATGTAATTCACAAACCTGCAGAGTTATAAATGACAGCTATCGTCCAAAAATATACTGAAGTAAGGCTGCCAAGAGGACTTGAAAGCGGGGCAGAATTGCAGGAAACCGATTTCAGGAGGTAGACTGGAATTGCATTGAAAGCATAGGAAAAGAGGCAGAACGTCCACAATGATGCACTTGGCCAAAAAGGGCGTATGCGTTTTTTCCTGAATAGATTCAGGAAAAAACGCATACGCCCTTTTTGGCCAACCAAGCAAGCTTGCAAAGGAAATCTGCACTACAATGAAGTCTCACTTCCCCCCGGTCCAAAGGGCCATCTGAAAAAAGTGTAAACTCCAGAAAGGCAGGACAGGCCATGGAGAACTGGGAGCCTTGTTATGCTGATGGGCGGGATGTAAATTGCCAACAGCCACTCGGGAGAAGTGTATGGTGTTTCCTGAAACATCTAAAAAACAAAGCAACAGAGCCTAGGGCACTTCCACTTATGGTCCTATAGCTTAGGGAAATTAAAATCAAAAGACACAGCCACCCCAAAAGTTGGGACGGCTCTGTTTACAAGAACCTGGTTTACAGTACAAGTTCAATATCGCAGAGAGTGAAAAATGGATAAAGAAGTTGTGGTACTTACGTACAATGCAATATCACTCAGCAATGAAATCTATGTCATCAGGCCCGTAGCAGCATAATGAGTGGATTCAGGTACGATGATTCTAACTGAAATAAGTCACACAGAAAAAGAAACATCATAAGATATCACTAATACACGGAATGTAAACTTGGCTACACAGGAACTGAATTACAAAACAGAACAGGGTCTCAAATTTAGAAACCCAACTTATGCTTGCTTAAGGGGAAAGGTGAGTTGGGGTGCTGCATAAAACCAGAGATTGAAATGAGCACAGATAAAGTTCCTTAAGCCAAATATGGAATAGACAAGAGCTACTCCTTGCTCAACGAAATGGACTCAACACCCCATATTAAATGCCTAAGAGTGTACCTGACTAGGAAGTATCTTAAAACCTATGGATTGCTATGTCTCCGAAAGAGAATCAAGCATGTGTACAGGGGCATAAACGCAGCAGTGATAGGATTGGAGAAGTTCGGTGAGCAAATGAAGGCCCTTTGAAGTCATATTGCATGGTACCCATTCCACGGGTCTCAACTCTCCAGGTTTAAGGTATTCTTCCTTCAGCTAAAACATGCATGTGGAACCCAGAGTATGATCAACCGTGTGATCGGGAGACGTGTTCCAATATGTGTCAGTTTTCGTCCCCTGGTACTCGGGTGCAACATTCCAGACGCTTTACTAACACTCTCCCGACTTGGAGAGTCAGTGTCTTTAACCTCCTGTTTGGCCCAGTTTGCAATTTCTGCGGAAGATGAACAGGAATAGGGAGAACCAATGACAGACTAGCTGGAGGTGTCTGGACGGGCAAATTTAACTCTCATTTCCCACCAGGAAGAGGAATTAACCATAGGCTCAGCGTGCCGTGCCAGAACCAGATTAGGGCCTGAAGCCATCCTGCGGTGTTGTGGCCAGCTCACGAGAAAGCGACTTGAAGAAAGTAGCTCAGGGGCACTGTAATTCACAAACCTGCAGAGTTATAAATGACAGCTATCGTCCAAAAATATACTGAAGTAAGGCTGCCAAGAGGACTTGAAAGCGGGGCAGAATTGCAGGAAACCGATTTCAGGAGGTAGACTGGAATTGCATTGAAAGCATAGGAAAAGAGGCAGAACGTCCACAATGATGCACTTGGCCAAAAAGGGCGTATGCGTTTTTTCCTGAATATATTCAGGAAAAAACGCATACGCCCTTTTTGGCCAACCAAGCAAGCTTGCAAAGGAAATCTGCACTACAGTGAAGTCTCACTTCCCCCCGGTCAAAAGGGCCATCTGAAAAAAGTGTAAAATCCAGAAAGGCAGCACAGGCCATGGAGAACTGGGAGCCTTGTTATGCTGATGGGCGGGATGTAAATTGCCAACAGCCACTCGGGAGAAGTGTATGGTGTTTCCTGAAACATCTAAAAAACAAAGCAACAGAGCCTAGGGCACTTCCACTTATGGTCCTATAGCTTAGGGAAATTAAAATCAAAAGACACAGCCACCCCAAAGGTTGGGACGGCTCTGTTTACAAGAACCTGGTTTACGGTACAAGTTCAATATCGCAGAAAGTGAAAAATGGATAAAGAAGTTGTGGTACTTACGTACAATGCAATATCACTCAGCAAGGAAATCTATGTCATCAGGCCCGTAGCAGCATAATGAGTGGATTCAGGTATGATGATTCTAACTGAAATAAGTCACACAGGAAAAGAAACATCATAAGATATCACTAATACACGGAATGTAAACTTGGCTACATAGGAACTGAATTACAAAACAGAACAGGGTCTCAAATTTAGAAAACCAACTTATGCTTGCTTAAGGGGAAAGGTGAGCTGGGGTGCTGCATAAAACCAGAGATTGAAATGAGCACAGATAAAGTTCCTTAAGCCAAATATGGAATAGACAAGAGCTACTCCTTGCTCAACGAAATGGATTCAACACCCCATATTAAACACCTAAGAATGTACCTGACTAGGAAGTATCTTAAAACCTATGGATGGCTATGTCTCCGAAAGAGAATCAAGCGTGTGTACAGGGGCATAATTGCAGCAGTGATAGGATTGGAGAGGTTCAGTGAGCAAATGAAGACCCTTTGAAGTCATATTGCATGGTACCCATTCCACGGGTCTCAACTCTCCAGGTTTAAGGTATTCTTCCTTCAGCTAAAACATGCATGTGGAACCCAGAGTATGATCAACCGTGTGATCGGGAGACGTGTTCAAATATGTCTCAGTTTTCGTCCCCTGTTACTCGGGTGCAACATTCCAGACGCTTTACTAACACTCTCCCGACTTGGAGAGTCAGTGCCTTTAACCTCCTGTTTGGCCCAATTTGCAATTTCTGCGGAAGATGAACAGGAATAGGCAGAACCAATGACAGACTAGATGGAGGTGTCTGGATGGGCAAATTTAACTCTCATTTCGCACCAGGAAGAGGAATTAACCAAAGGCTCAGCGTGCCATGCCGGAACCAGATTAGGGCCTGAAGCAATCCTGCGGTGTTGCGGCCAGCTCAAGAGAAAGCGAGTTGAAGAAAGGAGCTCAGGGGCAATGTAATTCACAAACCTGCAGAGTTATAAATGACAGCTATCGTCCAAAAATATACTGAAGTAAGGCTGCCAAGAGGACTTGAAAGCGGGGCAGAATTGCAGGAAACCGATTTCAGGAGGTAGACTGGAATTGCATTGAAAGCATAGGAAAAGAGGCAGAACGTCCACAATGATGCACTTGGCCAAAAAGGGCGTATGCGTTTTTTCCTGAATAGATTCAGGAAAAAACGCATACGCCCTTTTTGGCCAACCAAGCAAGCTTGCAAAGGAAATCTGCACTACAATGAAGTCTCACTTCCCCCCGGTCCAAAGGGCCATCTGAAAAAAGTGTAAACTCCAGAAAGGCAGGACAGGCCATGGAGAACTGGGAGCCTTGTTATGCTGATGGGCGGGATGTAAATTGCCAACAGCCACTCGGGAGAAGTGTATGGTGTTTCCTGAAACATCTAAAAAACAAAGCAACAGAGCCTAGGGCACTTCCAATTATGGTCCTATAGCTTAGGGAAATTAAAATCAAAAGACACAGCCACCCCAAAGGTTGGGACGGCTCTGTTTACAAGAACCTGGTTTACGGTACAAGTTCAATATCGCAGAAAGTGAAAAATGGATAAAGAAGTTGTGGTACTTACGTACAATGCAATATCACTCAGCAAGGAAATCTATGTCATCAGGCCCGTAGCAGCATAATGAGTGGATTCAGGTATGATGATTCTAACTGAAATAAGTCACACAGGAAAAGAAACATCATAAGATATCACTAATACACGGAATGTAAACTTGGCTACACAGGAACTGAATTACAAAACAGAACAGGTTCTCAAATTTAGAAAACCAACTTATGCTTCCTTAAGGGCAAAGGTGAGTTGGGGTGCTGCATAAAACCAGAGATTGAAATGAGCACAGATAAAGTTCCTTAAGCCAAATATGGAATAGACAAGAGCTACTCCTTGCTCAACGAAATGGATTCAACACCCCATATTAAACACCTAAGAATGTACCTGACTAGGAAGTATCTTAAAACCTATGGATTGCTATGTCTCTGAAAGAGAATCAAGCGTGTGTGCAGGGGCATAATTGCAGCAGTGATAGGTTTGGAGAGGTTCAGTGAGCAAATGAAGACCCTTTGAAGTCATATTGCATGGTACCCATTCCATGGGTCTCAACTCTCCAGGTTTAAGGTATTCTTCCTTCAGCTAAAACATGCATGTGGAACCCAGAGTATGATCAACCGTGTGATCGGGAGACGTGTTCCAATATGTGTCAGTTTTCGTCCCCTGGTACTCGGGTGCAACATTCCAGACGCTTTACTAACACTCTCCCGACTTGGAGAGTCAGTGCCTTTAACCTCCTGTTTGGCCCAGTTTGCAATTTCTGGGGATGATGAACAGGAATAGGGAGAACCAATGACAGACTAGCTGGAGGTGTCTGGACGGGCATATTTAACTCTCATTTCCCACCAGGAAGAGGAATTAACCAAAGGCTCAGCGTGCCGTGCCGGAACCAGATTAGGGCCTGAAGCCATCCTGCGGTGTTGCGGCCAGCTCACAAGAAAGCGACTAGAAGAAAGGAGCTCAGGGGCACTGTAATTCACAAACCTGCAGAGTTATAAATGACAGCTATCGTCCAAAAATATACTGAAGTAAGGCTGCCAAGAGGACTTGAAAGCGGGGCAGAATTGCAGGAAACCGATTTCAGGAGGTAGACTGGAATTGCATTGAAAGCATAGGAAAAGAGGCAGAACGTCCACAATGATACACTTGGCCAAAAAGGGCGTATGCGTTTTTTCCTGAATATATTCAGGAAAAAACGCATACGCCCTTTTTGGCCAACCAAGCAAGCTTGCAAAGGAAATCTGCACTAAAATGAAGTCTCACTTCCCCCCGGTCAAAAGGGCCATCTGAAAAAAGTGTAAAATCCAGAAAGGCAGCACAGGCCATGGAGAACTGGGAGCCTTGTTATGCTGATGGGCGGGATGTAAATTGCCAACAGCCACTCGGGAGAAGTGTATGGTGTTTCCTGAAACATCTAAAAAACTAAGCAACAGAGCCTAGGGCACTTCCACTTATGGTCCTATAGCTTATGGAAATTAAAATCAAAAAGACACAGCCACCCCAAAGGTTGGGACGGCTCTGTTTACAAGAACCTGGTTTACGGTACAAGTTCAATATTGCAGAAAGTGAAAAATGGATAAAGAAGTTGTGGTACTTACGTACAATGCAGTATCACTCAGCAATGAAATCTATGTCATCAGGTCCGTAGCAGCATAATGAGTGGATTCAGGTATGATGATTCTAACTGAAATAAGTCACACAGAAAAAGAAACATCATAAGATATCACTAATACACGGAATATAAACTTGGCTACACAGGAACTGAATTACAAAACAGAACAGGGTCTCAAATTTAGAAACCCAACTTATGCTTGCTTAAGGTGAAAGGTGAGTTGGGGTGCTGCATAAAACCAGAGATTGAAATGAGCACAGATAAAGTTCCTTAAGCCAAATATGGAATAGACAAGAGCTACTCCTTGCTCAACGAAATGGACTCAACACCCCATATTAAATGCCTAAGAGTGTACCTGACTAGGAAGTATCTTAAAACCTATGGATTGCTATGTCTCTGAAAGAGAATCAAGCGTGTGTACAGGGGCATAAACGCAGCAGTGATAGGATTGGAGAGGTTCGGTGAGCAAATGAAGACCCTTTGAAGTCATATTGCATGGTACCCATTCCACGGGTCTCAACTCTCCAGGTTGAAGGTATTCTTCCTTCAGCTAAAACATGCATGTGGAACCCAGAGTATGATCAACCGTGTGATCGGGAGACGTGTTCCAATATGTGTCAGTTTTGGTCCCCTGGTACTCGGGTGCAACATTCCAGACGCTTTACTAACACTCTCCCGACTTGGAGAGTCAGTGCCTTTAACCTTCTGTTTGGCCCAGTTTGCAATTTCTGCGGAAGATGAACAGGAATAGGGAGAACCAATGACAGACTAGCTGGAGGTGTCTGGACGGGCAAATTTAACTCTCATTTCCCACCAGGAAGAGGAATTAACCAAAGGCTCAGCGTGCCGTGCCGGAACCAGATTAGGGCCTGAAGCCATCCTGCGGTGTTGCGGCCAGCTCACATAAAAGCGACTAGAAGAAAGGAGCTCAGGGGCACTGTAATTCACAAACCTGCAGAGTTATAAATGACAGCTATCGTCCAAAAATATACTGAAGTAAGGCTGCCAAGAGGACTTGAAAGCGGGGCAGAATTGCAGGAAACCAATTTCAGGAGGTAGACTGGAATTGCATTGAAAGCATAGGAAAAGAGGCAGAACGTGGACAATGATGCACTTGCCCAAAAAGGGCGTATGCATTTTTTCCTGAATATATTCAGGAAAAAACGCATACGCCCTTTTTGGCCAACCAAGCAAGCTTGCAAAGGAAATCTGCACTACAATGAAGTCTCACTTCCCCCCGGTCAAAAGGGCCATCTGAAAAAATTGTAAAATCCAGAAAGGCAGGACAGGCCATGGAGAACTGGGAGCCTTGTTATGCTGATGGGCGGGATGTAAATTGCCAACAGCCACTCGGGAGAAGTGTATGGTGTTTCCTGAAACATCTAAAAAACTAAGCAACAGAGCCTAGGGCACTTCCACTTATGGTCCTATAGCTTAGGGAAATTAAAATCAAAAAGACACAGCCACCCCAAAGGTTGGGACGGCTCTGTTTACAAGAACCTGGTTTACGGTACAAGTTCAATATTGCAGAAAGTGAAAAATGGATAAAGAAGTTGTGGTACTTACGTACAATGCAGTATCACTCAGCAATGAAATCTATGTCATCAGGTCCGTAGCAGCATAATGAGTGGATTCAGGTATGATGATTCTAACTGAAATAAGTCACACAGAAAAAGAAACATCATAAGATATCACTAATACACGGAATATAAACTTGGCTACACAGGAACTGAATTACAAAACAGAACAGGGTCTCAAATTTAGAAACCCAACTTATGCTTGCTTAAGGTGAAAGGTGAGTTGGGGTGCTGCATAAAACCAGAGATTGAAATGAGCACAGATAAAGTTCCTTAAGCCAAATATGGAATAGACAAGAGCTACTCCTTGCTCAACGAAATGGACTCAACACCCCATATTAAATGCCTAAGAGTGTACCTGACTAGGAAGTATCTTAAAACCTATGGATTGCTATGTCTCTGAAAGAGAATCAAGCGTGTGTACAGGGGCATAAACGCAGCAGTGATAGGATTGGAGAGGTTCGGTGAGCAAATGAAGACCCTTTGAAGTCATATTGCATGGTACCCATTCCACGGGTCTCAACTCTCCAGGTTGAAGGTATTCTTCCTTCAGCTAAAACATGCATGTGGAACCCAGAGTATGATCAACCGTGTGATCGGGAGACGTGTTCCAATATGTGTCAGTTTTCGTCCCCTGGTACTCGGGTGCAACATTCCAGACGCTTTACTAACACTCTCCCGACTTGGAGAGTCAGTGCCTTTAACCTTCTGTTTGGCCCAGTTTGCAATTTCTGCGGAAGATGAACAGGAATAGGGAGAACCAATGACAGACTAGCTGGAGGTGTCTGGACGGGCAAATTTAACTCTCATTTCCCACCAGGAAGAGGAATTAACCAAAGGCTCAGCGTGCCGTGCCGGAACCAGATTAGGGCCTGAAGCAATCCTGCGGTGATGCGGCCAGCTCACGAGAAAGCGAGTTGAAGAAAGGAGCTCAGGGGCACTGTAATTCACAAACCTGCAGAGTTATAAATGACAGCTATCGTCCAAAAATATACTGAAGTAAGGCTGCCAAGAGGACTTGAAAGCGGGGCAGAATTGCAGGAAATCGATTTCAGGAGGTAGACTGGAATTGCATTGAAAGCATAGGAAAAGAGGCAGAACGTCCACAATGATGCACTTGGCCAAAAAGGGCGTATGCCTTTTTTCCTGAATATATTCAGGAAAAAAGGCATACGCCCTTTTTGGCCAACCAAGCAAGCTTGCAAAGGAAATCTGCACTACAATGAAGTCTCACTTCCCCCTGGTCAAAAGGGCCATCTGAAAAAATTGTAAAATCCAGAAAGGCAGGACAGGCCATGGAGAACTGGGAGCCTTGTTATGCTGATGGGCTGGATGTAACTTGCCAACAGCCACTCGGGAGAAGTGTATGGTGTTTCCTGAAACATCTAAAAAACTAAGCAACAGAGCTTAGGGCACTTCCACTTATGGTCCTATAGCTTAGGGAAATTAAAATCAAAAAGACACAGCCACCCCAAAGGTTGGGACGGCTCTGTTTACAAGAACCTGGTTTACGGTACAAGTTCAATATTGCAGAAAGTGAAAAATGGATAAAGATGTTGTGGTACTTACGTACAATGCAGTATCACTCAGCAATGAAATCTATGTCATCAGGCCCGTAGCAGCATAATGAGTGGATTCAGGTATGATGATTCTAACTGAAATAAGTCACACAGGAAAAGAAACATCATAAGATATCACTAATACACGGAATGTAAACTTGGCTACACAGGAACTGAATTACAAAACAGAACAGGGTCTCAAATTTAGAAACCCAACTTATGCTTGCTTAAGGTGAAAGGTGAGTTGGGGTGCTGCATAAAACCAGAGATTGAAATGAGCACAGATAAAGTTCCTTAAGCCAAATATGGAATAGACAAGAGCTACTCATTGCTCAACGAAATGGATTCAGCACCCCATATTAAACACCTAAGTATATACCTGACTAGGAAGTATCTTAAAACCTATGGATTGCTATGTCTCCGAAAGAGAATCAAGCGTGTGTGCAGGGGCATAAACGCAGCAGTGATAGGATTGGAGAGGTTCGGTGAGCAAGTGAAGACCCTTTGAAATCATATTGCATGGTACCCATTCCACGGGTCTCAACTCTCCAGGTTTAAGGTATTCTTCCTTCAGCTAAAACATGCATGTGGAACCCAGAGTATGATCAACCGTGTGATCGGGAGACGTGTTCCAATATGTGTCAGTTTTCGTCCCCTGGTACTCGGGTGCAACATTCCAGACGCTTTACTAACACTCTCCCGACTTGGAGAGTCAGTGCCTTTAACCTCCTGTTTGGCCCAGTTTGCAATTTCTGCGGAAGATGAACAGGAATAGGGAGAACCAATGACAGACTAGCTGGAGGTGTCTGGACGGGCAAATTTAACTCTCATTTCCCACCAGGAAGAGGAATTAACCAAAGGCTCAGCGTGCCGTGCCGGAACCAGATTAGGGCCTGAAGCCATCCTGCGGTGTTGCGGCCAGCTCACGAGAAAGCGAGTTGAAGAAAGGAGCTCAGGGGCACTGTAATTCACAAACCTGCAGAGTTATAAATGACAGCTATCGTCCAAGAATATACTGAAGTAAGGCTGCCAAGAGGACTTGAAAGCGGGGCAGAATTGCAGGAAACCGATTTCAGGAGGTAGACTGGAATTGCATTTAAAGCATAGGAAAAGAGGCAGAACGTCCACAATGATGCACTTGGCCAAAAAGGGCGTATGCCTTTTTTCCTGAATATATTCAGGAAAAAACGCATACGCCCTTTTTGGCCAACCAAGCAAGCTTGCAAAGGAAATCTGCACTACAATGAAATCTCACTTCCCCCCGGTGAAAAGGGCCATCTGAAAAAAGTGTAAAATCCAGAAAGGCAGGACAGGCCATGGAGAACTGGGAGCCTTGTTATGCTGATGGGCGGGATGTAAATTGCCAACAGCCACTCGGGAGAAGTGTATGGTGTTTCCTGAAACATCTAAAAAACAAAGCAACAGAGCCTAGGGCACTTCCACTTATGGTCCTATAGCTTAGGGAAATTAAAATCAAAAAGACACAGCCACCCGAAATGTTGGGACAGCTCTGTTTACAAGAACCTGGTTTACAGTACAAGTTCAATATCGCAGAAAGTGAAAAATGGATAAAGAAGTTGTGGTACTTACGTACAATGCAGTATCACTCAGCAATGAAATCTATGTCATCAGGTCCGTAGCAGCATAATGAGTGGATTCAGGTATGATGATTCTAACTGAAATAAGTCACACAGAAAAAGAAACATCATAAGATATCACTAATACACGGAATATAAACTTGGCTACACAGGAACTGAATTACAAAACAGAACAGGGTCTCAAATTTAGAAACCCAACTTATGCTTGCTTAAGGTGAAAGGTGAGTTGGGGTGCTGCATAAAACCAGAGATTGAAATGAGCACAGATAAAGTTCCTTAAGCCAAATATGGAATAGACAAGAGCTACTCCTTGCTCAACGAAATGGACTCAACACCCCATATTAAATGCCTAAGAGTGTACCTGACTAGGAAGTATCTTAAAACCTATGGATTGCTATGTCTCTGAAAGAGAATCAAGCGTGTGTACAGGGGCATAAACGCAGCAGTGATAGGATTGGAGAGGTTCGGTGAGCAAATGAAGACCCTTTGAAGTCATATTGCATGGTACCCATTCCACGGGTCTCAACTCTCCAGGTTGAAGGTATTCTTCCTTCAGCTAAAACATGCATGTGGAACCCAGAGTATGATCAACCGTGTGATCGGGAGACGTGTTCCAATATGTGTCAGTTTTGGTCCCCTGGTACTCGGGTGCAACATTCCAGACGCTTTACTAACACTCTCCCGACTTGGAGAGTCAGTGCCTTTAACCTTCTGTTTGGCCCAGTTTGCAATTTCTGCGGAAGATGAACAGGAATAGGGAGAACCAATGACAGACTAGCTGGAGGTGTCTGGACGGGCAAATTTAACTCTCATTTCCCACCAGGAAGAGGAATTAACCAAAGGCTCAGCGTGCCGTGCCGGAACCAGATTAGGGCCTGAAGCCATCCTGCGGTGTTGCGGCCAGCTCACATAAAAGCGACTAGAAGAAAGGAGCTCAGGGGCACTGTAATTCACAAACCTGCAGAGTTATAAATGACAGCTATCGTCCAAAAATATACTGAAGTAAGGCTGCCAAGAGGACTTGAAAGCGGGGCAGAATTGCAGGAAACCGATTTCAGGAGGTAGACTGGAATTGCATTGAAAGCATAGGAAAAGAGGCAGAACGTGGACAATGATGCACTTGGCCAAAAAGGGCGTATGCATTTTTTCCTGAATATATTCAGGAAAAAACGCATACGCCCTTTTTGGCCAACCAAGCAAGCTTGCAAAGGAAATCTGCACTACAATGAAGTCTCACTTCCCCCCGGTCAAAAGGGCCATCTGAAAAAATTGTAAAATCCAGAAAGGCAGGACAGGCCATGGAGAACTGGGAGCCTTGTTATGCTGATGGGCGGGATGTAAATTGCCAACAGCCACTCGGGAGAAGTGTATGGTGTTTCCTGAAACATCTAAAAAACTAAGCAACAGAGCCTAGGGCACTTCCACTTATGGTCCTATAGCTTATGGAAATTAAAATCAAAAAGACACAGCCACCCCAAAGGTTGGGACGGCTCTGTTTACAAGAACCTGGTTTACGGTACAAGTTCAATATTGCAGAAAGTGAAAAATGGATAAAGAAGTTGTGGTACTTACGTACAATGCAGTATCACTCAGCAATGAAATCTATGTCATCAGGTCCGTAGCAGCATAATGAGTGGATTCAGGTATGATGATTCTAACTGAAATAAGTCACACAGAAAAAGAAACATCATAAGATATCACTAATACACGGAATGTAAACTTGGCTACACAGGAACTGAATTACAAAACAGAACAGGGTCTCAAATTTAGAAACCCAACTTATGCTTGCTTAAGGGGAAAGGTGAGTTGGGGTGCTGCATAAAACCAGAGATTGAAATGAGCACAGATAAAGTTCCTTAAGCCAAATATGGAATAGACAAGAGCTACTCATTGCTCAACGAAATGGATTCAGCACCCCATATTAAACACCTAAGTATATACCTGACTAGGAAGTATCTTAAAACCTATGGATTGCTATGTCTCCGAAAGAGAATCAAGCGTGTGTGCAGGGGCATAAACGCAGCAGTGATAGGATTGGAGAGGTTCGGTGAGCAAGTGAAGACCCTTTGAAATCATATTGCATGGTACCCATTCCACGGGTCTCAACTCTCCAGGTTTAAGGTATTCTTCCTTCAGCTAAAACATGCATGTGGAACCCAGAGTATGATCAACCGTGTGATCGGGAGACGTGTTCCAATATGTGTCAGTTTTCGTCCCCTGGTACTCGGGTGCAACATTCCAGACGCTTTACTAACACTCTCCCGACTTGGAGAGTCAGTGCCTTTAACCTCCTGTTTGGCCCAGTTTGCAATTTCTGCGGAAGATGAACAGGAATAGGGAGAACCAATGACAGACTAGCTGGAGGTGTCTGGACGGGCAAATTTAACTCTCATTTCCCACCAGGAAGAGGAATTAACCAAAGGCTCAGCGTGCCGTGCCGGAACCAGATTAGGGCCTGAAGCCATCCTGCGGTGTTGCGGCCAGCTCACGAGAAAGCGAGTTGAAGAAAGGAGCTCAGGGGCACTGTAATTCACAAACCTGCAGAGTTATAAATGACAGCTATCGTCCAAAAATATACTGAAGTAAGGCTGCCAAGAGGACTTGAAAGCGGGGCAGAATTGCAGGAAACCGATTTCAGGAGGTAGACTGGAATTGCATTTAAAGCATAGGAAAAGAGGCAGAACGTCCACAATGATGCACTTGGCCAAAAAGGGCGTATGCGTTTTTTCCTGAATATATTCAGGAAAAAACGCATATGCCCTTTTTGGCCAACCAAGCAAGCTTGAAAGGAAATCTGCACTACAATGAAGTCTCACTTCCCCCCGGTCAAAAGGGCCATCTGAAAAAAGTGTAAAATCCAGAAAGGCAGGACAGGCCATGGAGAACTGGGAGCCTTGTTATGCTGATGGGCGGGATGTAAATTGCCAACAGCCACTCGGGAGAAGTGTATGGTGTTTCCTGAAACATCTAAAAAACAAAGCAACAGAGCCTAGGGCACTTCCACTTATGGTCCTATAGCTTAGGGAAATTAAAATCAAAAAGACACAGCCACCCCAAAGGTTGGGACGGCTCTGTTTACAAGAACCTGGTTTACAGTACAAGTTCAATATTGCAGAAAGTGAAAAATGGATAAAGAAGTTGTGGTACTTACGTACAATGCAGTATCACTCAGCAATGAAATCTATGTCATCAGGCCCGTAGCAGCATAATGAGTGGATTCAGGTATGATGATTCTAACTGAAATAAGTCACACAGAAAAAGAAACATCATAAGATATCACTAATACACGGAATGTAAACTTGGCTACACAGGAACTGAATTACAAAACAGAACAGGTTCTCAAATTTAGAAAACCAACTTATGCTTGCTTAAGGGCAAAGGTGAGTTGGGGTGCGGCATAAAACCAGAGATTGAAATGAGCACAGTTAAAGTACCTTAAGCCAAATATGGAATAGACAAGAGCTACTCCTTGCTCAACGAAATGGATTCAACACCCCATATTAAACACCTAAGAATGTACCTGACTAGGAAGTATCTTAAAACCTATGGATTGCTATGTCTCTGAAAGAGAATCAAGCGTGTGTGCAGGGGCATAAACGCAGCAGTGATAGGATTGGAGAGGTTCGGTGAGCAAATGAAGACCCTTTGAAGTCATATTGCATGGTACCCATTCCACGGGTCTCAACTCTCCAGGTTGAAGGTATTCTTCCTTCAGCTAAAACATGCATGTGGAACCCAGAGTATGATCAACCGTGTGATCGGGAGACGTGTTCCAATATGTGTCAGTTTTGGTCCCCTGGTACTCGGGTGCAACATTCCAGACGCTTTACTAACACTCTCCCGACTTGGAGAGTCAGTGCCTTTAACCTTCTGTTTGGCCCAGTTTGCAATTTCTGCGGAAGATGAACAGGAATAGGGAGAACGAATGACAGACTAGCTGGAGGTGTCTGGACGGGCAAATTTAACTCTCATTTCCCACCAGGAAGAGGAATTAACCAAAGGCTCAGCGTGCCGTGCCAGAACCAGATTAGGGCCTGAAGCAATCCTGCGGTGATGCGGCCAGCTCACGAGAAAGCGACTTGAAGAAAGGAGCTCAGGGGCACTCTAATTCACAAACCTGCAGAGTTATAAATGACAGCTATCGTCCAAAAATATACTGAAGTAAGGCTGCCAAGAGGACTTGAAAGCGGGGCAGAATTGCAGGAAACCGATTTCAGGAGGTAGACTGGAATTGCATTGAAAGCATAGGAAAAGAGGCAGAACGTGGACAATGATGCACTTGGCCAAAAAGGGCGTATGCCTTTTTTCCTGAATATATTCAGGAAAAAACGCATACGCCCTTTTTGGCCAACCAAGCAAGCTTGCAAAGGAAATCTGCACTACAATGAAGTCTCACTTCCCCCCGGTCAAAAGGGCCATCTGAAAAAATTGTAAAATCCAGAAAGGCAGGACAGGCCATGGAGAACTGGGAGCCTTGTTATGCTGATGGGCGGGATGTAAATTGCCAACAGCCACTCAGGAGAAGTGTATGGTGTTTCCTGAAACATCTAAAAAACTAAGCAACAGAGCCTAGGGCACTTCCACTTATGGTCCTATAGCTTATGGAAATTAAAATCAAAAAGACACAGCCACCCCAAAGGTTGGGATGGCTCTGTTTACAAGAACCTGGTTTACGGTACAAGTTCATTATTGCAGAAAGTGAAAAATGGATAAAGAAGTTGTGATACTTACGTACAATGCAGTATCACTCAGCAATGAAATCTATGTCATCAGGTCCGTAGCAGCATAATGAGTGGATTCAGGTATGATGATTCTAACTGAAATAAGTCACACAGAAAAAGAAACATCATAAGATATCACTAATACACGGAATATAAACTTGGCTACACAGGAACTGAATTACAAAACAGAACAGGGTCTCAAATTTAGAAACCCAACTTATGCTTGCTTAAGGTGAAAGGTGAGTTGGGGTGCTGCATAAAACCAGAGATTGAAATGAGCACAGATAAAGTTCCTTAAGCCAAATATGGAATAGACAAGAGCTACTCCTTGCTCAACGAAATGGACTCAACACCCCATATTAAATGCCTAAGAGTGTACCTGACTAGGAAGTATCTTAAAACCTATGGATTGCTATGTCTCTGAAAGAGAATCAAGGTTGTGTACAGGGGCATAAACGCAGCAGTGATAGGATTGGAGAGGTTCGGTGAGCAAATGAAGACCCTTTGAAGTCATATTGCATGGTACCCATTCCACGGGTCTCAACTCTCCAGGTTGAAGGTATTCTTCCTTCAGCTAAAACATGCATGTGGAACCCAGAGTATGATCAACCGTGTGATCGGGAGACGTGTTCCAATATGTGTCAGTTTTCGTCCCCTGGTACTCGGGTGCAACATTCCAGACGCTTTACTAACACTCTCCCGACTTGGAGAGTCAGTGCCTTTAACCTTCTGTTTGGCCCAGTTTGCAATTTCTGCGGAAGATGAACAGGAATAGGGAGAACCAATGACAGACTAGCTGGAGGTGTCTGGACGGGCAAATTTAACTCTCATTTCCCACCAGGAAGAGGAATTAACCAAAGGCTCAGCGTGCCGTGCCGGAACCAGATTAGGGCCTGAAGCAATCCTGCGGTGATGCGGCCAGCTCACGAGAAAGCGAGTTGAAGAAAGGAGCTCAGGGGCACTGTAATTCACAAACCTGCAGAGTTATAAATGACAGCTATCGTCCAAAAATATACTGAAGTAAGGCTGCCAAGAGGACTTGAAAGCGGGGCAGAATTGCAGGAAACCGATTTCAGGAGGTAGACTGGAATTGCATTGAAAGCATAGGAAAAGAGGCAGAACGACCACAATGATGCACTTGGCCAAAAAGGGCGTATGCCTTTTTTCCTGAATATATTCAGGAAAAAACGCATACGCCCTTTTTGGCCAACCAAGCAAGCTTGCAAAGGAAATCTGCACTACAATGAAGTCTCACTTCCCCCCGGTCAAAAGGGCCATCTGAAAAAATTGTAAAATCCAGAAAGGCAGGACAGGCCATGGAGAACTGGGAGCCTTGTTATGCTGATGGGCTGGATGTAACTTGCCAACAGCCACTCGGGAGAAGTGTATGGTGTTTCCTGAAACATCTAAAAAACAAAGCAACAGAGCCTAGGGCACTTCCACTTATGGTCCTATAGCTTAGGGAAATTAAAATCAAAAAGACACAGCCACCCCAAAGGTTGGCACGGCTCTGTTTACAAGAACCTGGTTTACGGTACAAGTTCAATATCGCAGAAAGTGAAAAATGGATAAAGAAGTTGTGGTACTTACGAACAATGCAATATCACTCAGCAAGGAAATCTATGTCATCAGGCCCGTAGCAGCATAATGAGTGGATTCAGGTATGATGATTCTAACTGAAATAAGTCACACAGGAAAAGAAACATCATAAGATATCACTAATACACGGAATGTAAACTTGGCTACACAGGAACTGAATTACAAAACAGAACAGGGTCTCAAATTTAGAAAACCAACTTATGCTTGCTTAAGGGGAAAGGTGAGTTGGGGTGCTGCATAAAACCAGAGATTGAAATGAGCACAGATAAAGTTCCTTAAGCCAAATATGGAATAGACAAGAGCTACTCCTTGCTCAACGAAATGGACTCAACACCCCATATTAAATGCCTAAGAGTGTACCTGACTAGGAAGTATCTTAAAACCTATGGATTGCTATGTCTCTGAAAGAGAATCAAGCGTGTGTACAGGGGCATAAACGCAGCAGTGATAGGATTGGAGAGATTCGGTGAGCACATGAAGACCCTTTGAAGTCATATTGCATGGTACCCATTCCACGGGTCTCAACTCTCCAGGTTTAAGGTATTCTTCCTTCAGCTAAAACATGCATGTGGAACCCAGAGTATGATCAACCGTGTGATCGGGAGACGTGTTCCAATATGTGTCAGTTTTCGTCCCCTGGTACTCGGGTGCAACATTCCAGACGCTTTACTAACACTCTCCCGACTTCGAGAGTCAGTACCTTTAACCTCCTGTTTGGCCCAGTTTGCAATTTCTGCGGAAGATGAACAGGAATAGGGAGAACCAATGACAGACTAGCTGGAGGTGTCTGGACGGGCAAATTTAACTCTCATTTCCCACCAGGAAGAGGAATTAACCAAAGGCTCAGCGTGCCGTGCCGGAACCAGATTAGGGCCTGAAGCCATCCTGCGGTGTTGCGGCCAGCTCACGAGAAAGCGACTTGAAGAAAGGAGCTCAGGGGCACTGTAATTCACAAACCTGCAGAGTTATAAATGACAGCTATCGTCCAAAAATATACTGAAGTAAGGCTGCCAAGAGGACTTGAAAGCGGGGCAGAATTGCAGGAAACCGATTTCAGGAGGTAGACTGGAATTGCATTTAAAGCATAGGAAAAGAGACAGAACGTCCACAATGATGCACTTGGCCAAAAAGGGCGTATGCGTTTTTTCCTGAATATGTTCAGGAAAAAACACATACGCCCTTTTTGGCCAACCAAGCAAGCTTGCAAAGGAAATCTGCACTACAATGAAGTCTCACTTCCCCCCGCTCCAAAGGGCCATCTGAAAAACGTGTAAAATCCAGAAAGGCAGGACAGGCCTTGGAGAACTGGGAGCCTTGTTATGCTGATGGGCGGGATGTAAATTGCCAACAGCCACTCGGGAGAAGTGTATGGTGTTTCCTGAAACATCTAAAAAACTAAGCAACAGAGCCTAGGGCACTTCCACTTATGGTCCTATAGCTTAGGGAAATTAAAATCAAAAAGACACAGCCACCCCAAAGGTTGGGACGGCTCTGTTCACAAGAACCTGGTTTACGGTACAAGTTCAATATCGCAGAAAGTGAAAAATGGATAAAGAAGTTGTGGTACTTACGTACAATGCAGTATCACTCAGCAATGAAATCTATGTCATCAGGCCCGTAGCAGCATAATGAGTGGATTCAGGTATGATGATTCTAACTGAAATAAGTCACACAGAAAAAGAAACATCATAAGATATCACTAATACACGGAATGTAAACTTGGCTACACAGGAACTGAATTACAAAACAGAACAGGGTCTCAAATTTAGAAAACCAACTTATGCTTGCTTAAGGGGAAAGGTGAGTTGGGGTGCTGCATAAAACCAGAGATTGAAATGAGCACAGATAAAGTTCCTTAAGCCAAATATGGAATAGACAAGAGCTACTCATTGCTCAACGAAATGGATTCAACACCCCATATTACACACCTAAGAATATACCTGACTAGGAAGTATCTTAAAACCTATGGATTGCTATGTCTCCGAAAGAGAATCAAGCGTGTGTGCAGGGGCATAAACGCAGCAGTGATGGGATTGGAGAGGTTCGGTGAGCAAGTGAAGACCCTTTGAAGTCATATTGCATGGTACCCATTCCACGGGTCTCAACTCTCCAGGTTTAAGGTATTCTTCCTTCAGGTAAAACATGCATGTGGAACCCAGAGTATGATCAACCGTGTGATCGGGAGACGTGTTCCAATATGTGTCAGTTTTCGTCCCCTGGTACTCGGGTGCAACATTCCAGACGCTTTACTAACACTCTCCCGACTTGGAGAGTCAGTGCCTTTAACCTTCTGTTTGGCCCAGTTTGCAATTTCTGCGGAAGATGAACAGGAATAGGGAGAACCAATGAGAGACTAGCTGGAGGTGTCTGGACGGGCAAATTTAACTCTCATTTCCCACCAGGAAGAGGAATTAACCAAAGGCTCAGCGTGCCGTGCCGGAACCAGATTAGGGCCTGAAGCCATCCTGCGGTGTTGCGGCCAGCTCACATAAAAGCGACTAGAAGAAAGGAGCTCAGGGGCACTGTAATTCACAAACCTGCAGAGTTATAAATGACAGCTATCGTCCAAAAATATACTGAAGTAAGGCTGCCAAGAGGACTTGAAAGCGGGGCAGAATTGCAGGAAACCGATTTCAGGAGGTAGACTGGAATTGCATTGAAAGCATAGGAAAAGAGGCAGAACGTCCACAATGATGCACTTGGCCAAAAAGGGCGTATGCGTTTTTTCCTGAATATATTCAGGAAAAAACGCATACGCCCTTTTTGGCCAACCAAGCAAGCTTGCAAAGGAAATCTGCACTACAGTGAAGTCTCACTTCCCCCCGGTCAAAAGGGCCATCTGAAAAAAGTGTAAAATCCAGAAAGGCAGGACAGGCCATGGAGAACTGGGAGCCTTGTTATGCTGATGGGCGGGATGTCAATTGCCAACAGCCACTCGGGAGAAGTGTATGGTGTTTCCTGAAACATCTAAAAAACAAAGCAACAGAGCCTAGGGCACTTCCACTTATGGTCCTATAGCTTAGGGAAATTAAAATCAAAAAGACACAGCCACCCCAAAGGTTGGGACGGCTCTGTTTACAAGAACCTGGTTTACAGTACAAGTTCAATATCGCAGAAAGTGAAAAATGGATAAAGAAGTTGTGGTACTTACGTACAATGCAGTATCACTCAGCAATGAAATCTATGTCATCAGGCCCGTAGCAGCATAATGAGTGGATTCAGGTATGATGATTCTAACTGAAATAAGTCACACAGAAAAAGAAACATCATAAGATATCACTAATACACGGAATGTAAACTTGGCTACACAGGAACTGAATTACAAAACAGAACAGGTTCTCAAATTTAGAAAACCAACTTATGCTTGCTTAAGGGGAAAGGTGAGTTGGGGTGCTGCATAAAACCAGAGATTGAAATGAGCACAGATAAAGTTCCTTAAGCCAAATATGGAATAGACAAGAGCTACTCCTTGCTCAACGAAATGGACTCAAAACCCCATATTAAATGCCTAAGAGTGTACCTGACTAGGAAGTATCTTAAAACCTATGGATTGCTATGTCTCTGAAAGAGAATCAAGCGTGTGTACAGGGGCATAAACGCAGCAGTGATAGGATTGGAGAGGTTCGGTGAGCAAATGAAGACCCTTTGAAGTCATATTGCATGGTACCCATTCCACGGGTCTCAACTCTCCAGGTTTAAGGTATTCTTCCTTCAGCTAAAACATGCATGTGGAACCCAGAGTATGATCAACCGTGTGATCGGGACACATGTTCAAATATGTCTCAGTTTTCGTCCCCTATTACTTGGGTGCAACATTCCAGACGCTTTACTAACACTCTCCCGACTTGGAGAGTCAGTGCCTTTAACCTCCTGTTTGGCCCAGTTTGCAATTTCTGCGGAAGATGAACAGGAATAGGCAGAACCAATGACAGACTAGATGGAGGTGTCTGGATGGGCAAATTTAACTCTCATTTCGCACCAGGAAGAGGAATTAACCAAAGGCTCAGCGTTCCATGCCGGAACCAGATTAGGGCCTGAAGCCATCCTGCGGTGTTGCGGCCAGCTCACGAGAAAGCGAGTTGAAGAAAGGAGCTCAGGGGCACTGTAATTCACAAACCTGCAGAGTTATAAATGACAGCTATCGTCCAAAAATATACTGAAGTAAGGCTGCCAAGAGGACTTGAAAGCGGGGCAGAATTGCAGGAAACCGATTTCAGGAGGTAGACTGGAATTGCATTGAAAGCATAGGAAAAGAGGCAGAACGTCCACAATGATGCACTTGGCCAAAAAGGGCGTATGCGTTTTTTCCTGAATATATTCAGGAAAAAACGCATACGCCCTTTTTGGCCAACCAAGCAAGCTTGCAAAGGAAATCTGCACTACAATGAAGTCTCACTTCCCCCCGGTCAAAAGGGCCATCTGAAAAAAGTGTAAAATCCAGAAAGGCAGGACAGGCCATGGAGAACTGGGAGCCTTGTTATGCTGATGGGCGGGATGTAAATTGACAACAGCCACTCGGGAGAAGTGTATGGTGTTTCCTGAAACATCTAAAAAACAAAGCAACAGAGCCTAGGGCACTTCCACTTATGGTCCTATAGCTTAGGGAAATTAAAATCAAAAAGACACAGCCACCCCAAAGGTTGGGACGGCTCTGTTTACAAGAACCTGGTTTACGGTACAAGTTCAATATCGCAGAAAGTGAAAAATGGATAAAGAAGTTGTGGTACTTACGTACAATGCAATATCACTCAGCAATGAAATCTATGTCATCAGGCCCGTAGCAGCATAATGAGTGGATTCAGGTACAATGATTCTAACTGAAATGAGTCACACAGAAAAAGAAACATCATAAGATATCACTAATACACGGAATGTAACCTTGGCTACACAGGAACTGAATTACAAAACAGAACAGGGTCTCAAATTTAGAAAACCAACTTATGCTTGCTTAAGGGGAAAGGTGAGTTGGGGTGCTGCATAAAACCAGAGATTGAAATGAGCACAGATAAAGTTCCTTAAGCCAAATATGGAATAGACAAGAGCTACTCCTTGCTCAACGAAATGGACTCAACACCCCATATTAAATGCCTAAGAGTGTACCTGACTAGGAAGTATCTTAAAACCTATGGATTGCTATGTCTCTGAAAGAGAATCAAGCGTGTGTACAGGGACATAAACGCAGCAGTGATAGGATTGGAGAGGTTTGGTGAGCAAATGAAGACCCTTTGAAGTCATATTGCATGGTACCCATTCCACGGGTCTCAACTCTCCAGGTTTAAGGTATTCTTCCTTCAGCTAAAACATGCATGTGGAACCCAGAGTATGATCAACCGTGTGATCGGGATACGTGTTCCAATATGTGTCAGTTTTGGTCCCCTGGTACTCGGGTGCAACATTCCAGACGCTTTACTAACACTCTCCCGACTTGGAGAGTCAGTGCCTTTAACCTCCTGTTTGGCCCAGTTTGCAATTTCTGCGGAAGATGAACAGGAATAGGGAGAACCAATGACAGACTAGCTGGAGGTGTCTGGACAGGCAAATTTAACTCTCATTTCCCACCAGGAAGAGGAATTAACCAAAGGCTCAGCGTGCCGTGCCGGAACCAGATTAGGGCCTGAAGCCATCCTGCGGTGTTGCGGCCAGCTCACGAGAAAGCGACTTGAAGAAAGGAGCTCAGGGGCACTGTAATTCACAAACCTGCAGAGTTATAAATGACAGCTATCGTCCAAAAATATACTGAAGTAAGGCTGCCAAGAGGACTTGAAAGCGGGGCAGAATTGCAGGAAACCGATTTCAGGAGGTAGACTGGAATTGCATTGAAAGCATAGGAAAAGAGGCAGAACGTCCACAATGATGCACTTGGCCAAAAAGGGCGTATGCGTTTTTTCCTGAATATATTCAGGAAAAAACGCATACGCCCTTTTTGGCCAACCAAGCAAGCTTGCAAAGGAAATCTGCACTACAGTGAAGTCTCACTTCCCCCCGGTCAAAAGGGCCATCTGAAAAAAGTGTAAAATCCAGAAAGGCAGGACAGGCCATGGAGAACTGGGAGCCTTGTTATGCTGATGGGCGGGATGTAAATTGACAACAGCCACTCGGGAGAAGTGTATGGTGTTTCCTGAAACATCTAAAAAACAAAGCAACAGAGCCTAGGACACTTCCACTTATGGTCCTATAGCTTAGGGAAATTAAAATCAAAAGACACAGCCACCCCAAAGGTTGGGACGGCTCTGTTTACAAGAACCTGGTTTACGGTACAAGTTCAATATCGCAGAAAGTGAAAAATGGATAAAGAAGTTGTGGTACTTACGTACAATGCAGTATCACTCAGCAATGAAATCTATGTCATCAGGCCCGTAGCAGCATAATGAGTGGATTCAGGTATGATGATTCTAACTGAAATAAGTCACACAGAAAAAGAAACATCATAAGATATCACTAATACACGGAATGTAAACTTGGCTACACAGGAACTGAATTACAAAACAGAACAGGGTCTCAAATTTAGAAAACCAACTTATGCTTGCTTAAGGGGAAAGGTGAGTTGGGGTGCTGCATAAAACCAGAGATTGAAATGAGCACAGATAAAGTTCCTTAAGCCAAATATGGAATAGACAAGAGCTACTCATTGCTCAACGAAATGGATTCAACACCCCATATTACACACCTAAGAATATACCTGACTAGGAAGTATCTTAAAACCTATGGATTGCTATGTCTCCGAAAGAGAATCAAGCGTGTGTGCAGGGGCATAAACGCAGCAGTGATGGGATTGGAGAGGTTCGGTGAGCAAGTGAAGACCCTTTGAAGTCATATTGCATGGTACCCATTCCACGGGTCTCAACTCTCCAGGTTTAAGGTATTCTTCCTTCAGGTAAAACATGCATGTGGAACCCAGAGTATGATCAACCGTGTGATCGGGAGACGTGTTCCAATATGTGTCAGTTTTCGTCCCCTGGTACTCGGGTGCAACATTCCAGACGCTTTACTAACACTCTCCCGACTTGGAGAGTCAGTGCCTTTAACCTCCTGTTTGGCCCAGTTTGCAATTTCTGCGGAAGATGAACAGGAATAGGGAGAACCAATGAGAGACTAGCTGGAGGTGTCTGGACGGGCAAATTTAACTCTCATTTCCCACCAGGAAGAGGAATTAACCAAAGGCTCAGCGTGCCGTGCCGGAACCAGATTAGGGCCTGAAGCCATCCTGCGGTGTTGCGGCCAGCTCACATAAAAGCGACTAGAAGAAAGGAGCTCAGGGGCACTGTAATTCACAAACCTGCAGAGTTATAAATGACAGCTATCGTCCAAAAATATACTGAAGTAAGGCTGCCAAGAGGACTTGAAAGCGGGGCAGAATTGCAGGAAACCGATTTCAGGAGGTAGACTGGAATTGCATTGAAAGCATAGGAAAAGAGGCAGAACGTCCACAATGATGCACTTGGCCAAAAAGGGCGTATGCGTTTTTTCCTGAATATATTCAGGAAAAAACGCATACGCCCTTTTTGGCCAACCAAGCAAGCTTGCAAAGGAAATCTGCACTACAGTGAAGTCTCACTTCCCCCCGGTCAAAAGGGCCATCTGAAAAAAGTGTAAAATCCAGAAAGGCAGGACAGGCCATGGAGAACTGGGAGCCTTGTTATGCTGATGGGCGGGATGTAAATTGACAACAGCCACTCGGGAGAAGTGTATGGTGTTTCCTGAAACATCTAAAAAACAAAGCAACAGAGCCTAGGGCACTTCCACTTATGGTCCTATAGCTTAGGGAAATTAAAATCAAAAAGACACAGCCACCCCAAAGGTTGGGACGGCTCTGTTTACAAGAACCTGGTTTACAGTACAAGTTCAATATCGCAGAAAGTGAAAAATGGATAAAGAAGTTGTGGTACTTACGTACAATGCAGTATCACTCAGCAATGAAATCTATGTCATCAGGCCCGTAGCAGCATAATGAGTGGATTCAGGTATGATGATTCTAACTGAAATAAGTCACACAGAAAAAGAAACATCATAAGATATCACTAATACACGGAATGTAAACTTGGCTACACAGGAACTGAATTACAAAACAGAACAGGTTCTCAAATTTAGAAAACCAACTTATGCTTGCTTAAGGGGAAAGGTGAGTTGGGGTGCTGCATAAAACCAGAGATTGAAATGAGCACAGATAAAGTTCCTTAAGCCAAATATGGAATAGACAAGAGCTACTCCTTGCTCAACGAAATGGACTCAAAACCCCATATTAAATGCCTAAGAGTGTACCTGACTAGGAAGTATCTTAAAACCTATGGATTGCTATGTCTCTGAAAGAGAATCAAGCGTGTGTACAGGGGCATAAACGCAGCAGTGATAGGATTGGAGAGGTTCGGTGAGCAAATGAAGACCCTTTGAAGTCATATTGCATGGTACCCATTCCACGGGTCTCAACTCTCCAGGTTTAAGGTATTCTTCCTTCAGCTAAAACATGCATGTGGAACCCAGAGTATGATCAACCGTGTGATCGGGATACGTGTTCCAATATGTGTCAGTTTTGGTCCCCTGGTACTCGGGTGCAACATTCCAGACGCTTTACTAACACTCTCCCGACTTGGAGAGTCAGTGCCTTTAACCTCCTGTTTGGCCCAGTTTGCAATTTCTGCGGAAGATGAACAGGAATAGGCAGAACCAATGACAGACTAGATGGAGGTGTCTGGATGGGCAAATTTAACTCTCATTTCGCACCAGGAAGAGGAATTAACCAAAGGCTCAGCGTTCCATGCCGGAACCAGATTAGGGCCTGAAGCCATCCTGCGGTGTTGCGGCCAGCTCACGAGAAAGCGAGTTGAAGAAAGGAGCTCAGGGGCACTGTAATTCACAAACCTGCAGAGTTATAAATGACAGCTATCGTCCAAAAATATACTGAAGTAAGGCTGCCAAGAGGACTTGAAAGCGGGGCAGAATTGCAGGAAACCGATTTCAGGAGGTAGACTGGAATTGCATTGAAAGCATAGGAAAAGAGGCAGAACGTCCACAATGATGCACTTGGCCAAAAAGGGCGTATGCGTTTTTTCCTGAATATATTCAGGAAAAAACGCATACGCCCTTTTTGGCCAACCAAGCAAGCTTGCAAAGGAAATCTGCACTACAATGAAGTCTCACTTCCCCCCGGTCAAAAGGGCCATCTGAAAAAAGTGTAAAATCCAGAAAGGCAGGACAGGCCATGGAGAACTGGGAGCCTTGTTATGCTGATGGGCGGGATGTAAATTGACAACAGCCACTCGGGAGAAGTGTATGGTGTTTCCTGAAACATCTAAAAAACAAAGCAACAGAGCCTAGGGCACTTCCACTTATGGTCCTATAGCTTAGGGAAATTAAAATCAAAAAGACACAGCCACCCCAAAGGTTGGGACGGCTCTGTTTACAAGAACCTGGTTTACGGTACAAGTTCAATATCGCAGAAAGTGAAAAATGGATAAAGAAGTTGTGGTACTTACGTACAATGCAATATCACTCAGCAATGAAATCTATGTCATCAGGCCCGTAGCAGCATAATGAGTGGATTCAGGTACAATGATTCTAACTGAAATGAGTCACACAGAAAAAGAAACATCATAAGATATCACTAATACACGGAATGTAACCTTGGCTACACAGGAACTGAATTACAAAACAGAACAGGGTCTCAAATTTAGAAAACCAACTTATGCTTGCTTAAGGGGAAAGGTGAGTTGGGGTGCTGCATAAAACCAGAGATTGAAATGAGCACAGATAAAGTTCCTTAAGCCAAATATGGAATAGACAAGAGCTACTCCTTGCTCAACGAAATGGACTCAACACCCCATATTAAATGCCTAAGAGTGTACCTGACTAGGAAGTATCTTAAAACCTATGGATTGCTATGTCTCTGAAAGAGAATCAAGCGTGTGTACAGGGACATAAACGCAGCAGTGATAGGATTGGAGAGGTTTGGTGAGCAAATGAAGACCCTTTGAAGTCATATTGCATGGTACCCATTCCACGGGTCTCAACTCTCCAGGTTTAAGGTATTCTTCCTTCAGCTAAAACATGCATGTGGAACCCAGAGTATGATCAACCGTGTGATCGGGATACGTGTTCCAATATGTGTCAGTTTTGGTCCCCTGGTACTCGGGTGCAACATTCCAGACGCTTTACTAACACTCTCCCGACTTGGAGAGTCAGTGCCTTTAACCTCCTGTTTGGCCCAGTTTGCAATTTCTGCGGAAGATGAACAGGAATAGGGAGAACCAATGACAGACTAGCTGGAGGTGTCTGGACAGGCAAATTTAACTCTCATTTCCCACCAGGAAGAGGAATTAACCAAAGGCTCAGCGTGCCGTGCCGGAACCAGATTAGGGCCTGAAGCCATCCTGCGGTGTTGCGGCCAGCTCACGAGAAAGCGACTTGAAGAAAGGAGCTCAGGGGCACTGTAATTCACAAACCTGCAGAGTTATAAATGACAGCTATCGTCCAAAAATATACTGAAGTAAGGCTGCCAAGAGGACTTGAAAGCGGGGCAGAATTGCAGGAAACCGATTTCAGGAGGTAGACTGGAATTGCATTTAAAGCATAGGAAAAGAGACAGAACGTCCACAATGATGCACTTGGCCAAAAAGGGCGTATGCGTTTTTTCCTGAATATGTTCAGGAAAAAACACATACGCCCTTTTTGGCCAACCAAGCAAGCTTGCAAAGGAAATCTGCACTACAATGAAGTCTCACTTCCCCCCGGTCAAAAGGGCCATCTGAAAAACGTGTAAAATCCAGAAAGGCAGGACAGGCCTTGGAGAACTGGGAGCCTTGTTATGCTGATGGGCGGGATGTAAATTGCCAACAGCCACTCGGGAGAAGTGTATGGTGTTTCCTGAAACATCTAAAAAACTAAGCAACAGAGCCTAGGGCACTTCCACTTATGGTCCTATAGCTTAGGGAAATTAAAATCAAAAAGACACAGCCACCCCAAAGGTTGGGACGGCTCTGTTTACAAGAACCTGGTTTACGGTACAAGTTCAATATCGCAGAAAGTGAAAAATGGATAAAGAAGTTGTGGTACTTACGTACAATGCAGTATCACTCAGCAATGAAATCTATGTCATCAGGCCCGTAGCAGCATAATGAGTGGATTCAGGTATGATGATTCTAACTGAAATAAGTCACACAGAAAAAGAAACATCATAAGATATCACTAATACACGGAATGTAAACTTGGCTACACAGGAACTGAATTACAAAACAGAACAGGGTCTCAAATTTAGAAAACCAACTTATGCTTGCTTAAGGGGAAAGGTGAGTTGGGGTGCTGCATAAAACCAGAGATTGAAATGAGCACAGATAAAGTTCCTTAAGCCAAATATGGAATAGACAAGAGCTACTCATTGCTCAACGAAATGGATTCAACACCCCATATTACACACCTAAGAATATACCTGACTAGGAAGTATCTTAAAACCTATGGATTGCTATGTCTCCGAAAGAGAATCAAGCGTGTGTGCAGGGGCATAAACGCAGCAGTGATGGGATTGGAGAGGTTCGGTGAGCAAGTGAAGACCCTTTGAAGTCATATTGCATGGTACCCATTCCACGGGTCTCAACTCTCCAGGTTTAAGGTATTCTTCCTTCAGGTAAAACATGCATGTGGAACCCAGAGTATGATCAACCGTGTGATCGGGAGACGTGTTCCAATATGTGTCAGTTTTCGTCCCCTGGTACTCGGGTGCAACATTCCAGACGCTTTACTAACACTCTCCCGACTTGGAGAGTCAGTGCCTTTAACCTCCTGTTTGGCCCAGTTTGCAATTTCTGCGGAAGATGAACAGGAATAGGGAGAACCAATGAGAGACTAGCTGGAGGTGTCTGGACGGGCAAATTTAACTCTCATTTCCCACCAGGAAGAGGAATTAACCAAAGGCTCAGCGTGCCGTGCCGGAACCAGATTAGGGCCTGAAGCCATCCTGCGGTGTTGCGGCCAGCTCACGAGAAAGCGACTTGAAGAAAGGAGCTCAGGGGCACTGTAATTCACAAACCTGCAGAGTTATAAATGACAGCTATCGTCCAAAAATATACTGAAGTAAGGCTGCCAAGAGGACTTGAAAGCGGGGCAGAATTGCAGGAAACCGATCTCAGGAGGTAGACTGGAATTGCATTTAAAGCATAGGAAAAGAGGCAGAACGTCCACAATGATGCACTTGGCCAAAAAGGGCGTATGCGTTTTTTCCTGAATATATTCAGGAAAAAACGCATACGCCCTTTTTGGCCAACCAAGCAAGCTTGCAAAGGAAATCTGCACTACAATGAAGTCTCACTTCCCCCCGGTCAAAAGGGCCATCTGAAAAAAGTGTAAAATCCAGAAAGGCAGGACAGGCCATGGAGAACTGGGAGCCTTGTTATGCTGATGGGCGGGATGTAAATTGACAACAGCCACTCGGGAGAAGTGTATGGTGTTTCCTGAAACATCTAAAAAACAAAGCAACAGAGCCTAGGGCACTTCCACTTATGGTCCTATAGCTTAGGGAAATTAAAATCAAAAAGACACAGCCACCCCAAAGGTTGGGACGGCTCTGTTTACAAGAACCTGGTTTACGGTACAAGTTCAATATCGCAGAAAGTGAAAAATGGATAAAGAAGTTGTGGTACTTACGTACAATGCAATATCACTCAGCAATGAAATCTATGTCATCAGGCCCGTAGCAGCATAATGAGTGGATTCAGGTACAATGATTCTAACTGAAATGAGTCACACAGAAAAAGAAACATCATAAGATATCACTAATACACGGAATGTAACCTTGGCTACACAGGAACTGAATTACAAAACAGAACAGGGTCTCAAATTTAGAAAACCAACTTATGCTTGCTTAAGGGGAAAGGTGAGTTGGGGTGCTGCATAAAACCAGAGATTGAAATGAGCACAGATAAAGTTCCTTAAGCCAAATATGGAATAGACAAGAGCTACTCCTTGCTCAACGAAATGGACTCAACACCCCATATTAAATGCCTAAGAGTGTACCTGACTAGGAAGTATCTTAAAACCTATGGATTGCTATGTCTCTGAAAGAGAATCAAGCGTGTGTACAGGGACATAAACGCAGCAGTGATAGGATTGGAGAGGTTTGGTGAGCAAATGAAGACCCTTTGAAGTCATATTGCATGGTACCCATTCCACGGGTCTCAACTCTCCAGGTTTAAGGTATTCTTCCTTCAGCTAAAACATGCATGTGGAACCCAGAGTATGATCAACCATGTGATCGGGATACGTGTTCCAATATGTGTCAGTTTTGGTCCCCTGGTACTCGGGTGCAACATTCCAGACGCTTTACTAACACTCTCCCGACTTGGAGAGTCAGTGCCTTTAACCTCCTGTTTGGCCCAGTTTGCAATTTCTGCGGAAGATGAACAGGAATAGGGAGAACCAATGACAGACTAGCTGGAGGTGTCTGGACAGGCAAATTTAACTCTCATTTCCCACCAGGAAGAGGAATTAACCAAAGGCTCAGCGTGCCGTGCCGGAACCAGATTAGGGCCTGAAGCCATCCTGCGGTGTTGCGGCCAGCTCACGAGAAAGCGACTTGAAGAAAGGAGCTCAGGGGCACTGTAATTCACAAACCTGCAGAGTTATAAATGACAGCTATCGTCCAAAAATATACTGAAGTAAGGCTGCCAAGAGGACTTGAAAGCGGGGCAGAATTGCAGGAAACCGATTTCAGGAGGTAGACTGGAATTGCATTTAAAGCATAGGAAAAGAGACAGAACGTCCACAATGATGCACTTGGCCAAAAAGGGCGTATGCGTTTTTTCCTGAATATATTCAGGAAAAAACACATACGCCCGTTTTGGCCAACCAAGCAAGCTTGCAAAGGAAATCTGCACTACAATGAAGTCTCACTTCCCCCCGGTCAAAAGGGCCATCTGAAAAACGTGTAGAATCCAGAAAGGCAGGACAGGCCTTGGAGAACTGGGAGCCTTGTTATGCTGATGGGCGGGATGTAAATTGCCAACAGCCACTCGGGAGAAGTGTATGGTGTTTCCTGAAACATCTAAAAAACTAAGCAACAGAGCCTAGGGCACTTCCACTTATGGTCCTATAGCTTAGGGAAATTAAAATCAAAAAGACACAGCCACCCCAAAGGTTGGGACGGCTCTGTTTACAAGAACCTGGTTTACGGTACAAGTTCAATATCGCAGAAAGTGAAAAATGGATAAAGAAGTTGTGGTACTTACGTACAATGCAATATCACTCAGCAATGATATCTATGTCATCAGGCCCGTAGCTGCATAATGAGTGGATTCAGGTATGATGATTCTAACTGAAATAAGTCACACAGGAAAAGAAACATCATAAGATATCACTAATACACGGAATGTAAACTTGGCTACATAGGAACTGAATTACAAAACAGAACAGGGTCTCAAATTTAGAAAACCAACTTATGCTTGCTTAAGGGGAAAGGTGAGTTGGGGTGCTGCATAAAACCAGAGATTGAAATGAGCACAGATAAAGTTCCTTAAGCCAAATATGGAATAGACAAGAGCTACTCCTTGCTCAACGAAATGGATTCAACACCCCATATTAAACACCTAAGAATGTACCTGACTAGGAAGTATCTTAAAACCTATGGATTGCTATGTCTCCGAAAGAGAATCAAGCGTGTGTGCAGGGGCATAAACGCAGCAGTGATAGGATTGGAGAGGTTCAGTGAGCAAATGAAGACCCTTTGAAGTCATATTGCATGGTACCCATTCCACGGGTCTCAACTCTCCAGGTTTAATGTATTCTTCCTTCAGCTAAAACATGCATTTGGAAGCCAGAGTATGATCAACCGTGTGATCGGGAGACGTGTTCCAATATGTGTCAGTTTTCGTCCCCTGGTACTCGGGTGCAACATTCCAGACGCTTTACTAACACTCTCCCGACTTGGAGAGTCAGTGCCTTTAACCTCCTGTTTGGCCCAGTTTGCAATTTCTGCAGAAGATGAACAGGAATAGGCAGAACCAATGACAGACTAGCTGGAGGTGTCTGGACGGGCAAATTTAACTCTCATTTCCCACCAGGAAGAGGAATTAACCAAAGGCTCAGCGTGTCGTGCCGGAACCAGATTAGGGCCAGAAGCCATCCTGCGGTGTTGCGGCCAGCTCACGAGAAAGCGAGTTGAAGAAAGGAGCTCAGGGACACTGTAATTCACAAACCTGCAGAGTTATAAATGACAGCTATCGTCCAAAAATATACTGAAGTAAGGCTGCCAAGAGGACTTGAAAGCGGGGCAGAATTGCAGGAAACCGATCTCAGGAGGTAGACTGGAATTGCATTTAAAGCATAGGAAAAGAGGCAGAACGTCCACAATGATGCACTTGGCCAAAAAGGGCATATGCGTTTTTTCCTGAATATATTCAGGAAAAAACACATACGCCCTTTTTGGCCAACCAAGCAAGCTTGCAAAGGAAATCTGCACTACAATGAAGTCTCACTTCCCCCCAGTCAAAAGGGCCATCTGAAAAAAGTGTAAAATCCAGAAAGGCAGGACAGGCCATGGAGAACTGGGAGCCTTGTTATGCTGATGGGCGGGATGTAAATTGCCAACAGCCACTCGGGAGAAGTGTATGGTGTTTCCTGAAACATCTAAAAAACAAAGCAACAGAGCCTAGGGCACTTCCACTTATGGTCGTATAGCTTAGGGAAATTAAAATCAAAAAGACACAGCCACCCCAAAGGTTGGGACGGCTCTGTTTACAAGAACCTGGTTTACGGTACAAGTTCAATATCGCAGAAAGTGAAAAATGGATAAAGAAGTTGTGGTACTTACGTACAATGCAATATCACTCAGCAAGGAAATCTATGTCATCAGGCCCGCAGCAGCATAAAGAGTGGATTCAGGTATGATGATTCTAACTGGAATAAGTCACACAGGAAAAGAAACATCATAAGATATCACTAATACACGGAATGTAAACTTGGCTACATAGGAACTGAATTACAAAACAGAACAGGGTCTCAAATTTAGAAAACCAACTTATGCTTGTTTAAGGGGAAAGGTGAGTTGGGGTGCTGCATAAAACCAGAGATTGAAATGAGCACAGATAAAGTTCCTTAAGCCAAATATGGAATAGACAAGAGCTACTCCTTGCTCAACGAAATGGATTCAACACCCCATATTAAACACCTAAGAATGTACCTGACTAGGAAGTATCTTAAAACCTATGGATTGCTATGTCTCCGAAAGAGAATCAAGCGTGTGTGCAGGGGCATAATTGCAGCAGTGATAGGATTGGAGAGGTTCGGTGAGCAAATGAAGACCCTTTGAAGTCATATTGCATGGTACCCATTCCACGGGTCTCAACTCTCCAGGTTTAAGGTATTCTTCCTTCAGCTAAAACATGCATGTGGAACCCAGAGTATGATCAACCGTGTGATCGGGAGACGTGTTCCAATATGTGTCAGTTTTCGTCCCCTGGTACTCGGGTGCAACATTCCAGACGCTTTACTAACACTCTCCCGACTTGGAGAGTCAGTGCCTTTAACCTCCTGTTTGGCCCAGTTTGCAATTTCTGCGGAAGATGAACAGGAATAGGGAGAACCAATGAGAGACTAGCTGGAGGTGTCTGGACGGGCAAATTTAACTCTCATTTCCCACCAGGAAGAGGAATTAACCAAAGGCTCAGCGTGCCGTGCCGGAACCAGATTAGGGCCTGAAGCCATCCTGCGGTGTTGCGGCCAGCTCACGAGAAAGCGACTTGAAGAAAGGAGCTCAGGGGCACTGTAATTCACAAACCTGCAGAGTTATAAATGACAGCTATCGTCCAAAAATATACTGAAGTAAGGCTGCCAAGAGGACTTGAAAGCGGGGCAGAATTGCAGGAAACCGATCTCAGGAGGTAGACTGGAATTGCATTGAAAGCATAGGAAAAGAGGCAGAACGTCCACAATGATGCACTTGGCCAAAAAGGGCGTATGCGTTTTTTCCTGAATATATTCAGGAAAAAACGCATACGCCCTTTTTGGCCAACCAAGCAAGCTTGCAAAGGAAATCTGCACTACAATGAAGTCTCACTTCCCCCCGGTCAAAAGGGCCATCTGAAAAAAGTGTAAAATCCAGAAAGGCAGGACAGGCCATGGAGAACTGGGAGCCTTGTTATGCTGATGGGCGGGATGTAAATTGCCAACAGCCACTCGGGAGAAGTGTATGGTGTTTCCTGAAACATCTAAAAAACAAAGCAACAGAGCCTAGGGCACTTCCACTTATGGTCCTATAGCTTAGGGAAATTAAAATCAAAAAGACACAGCCACCCCAAAGGTTGGGACGGCTCTGTTTACAAGAACCTGGTTTACGGTACAAGTTCAATATCGCAGAAAGTGAAAAATGGATAAAGAAGTTGTGGTACTTACGTACAATGCAATATCACTCAGCAATGAAATCTATGTCATCAGGCCCGTAGCAGCATAATGAGTGGATTCAGGTACAATGATTCTAACTGAAATGAGTCACACAGAAAAAGAAACATCATAAGATATCACTAATACACGGAATGTAACCTTGGCTACACAGGAACTGAATTACAAAACAGAACAGGGTCTCAAATTTAGAAAACCAACTTATGCTTGCTTAAGGGGAAAGGTGAGTTGGGGTGCTGCATAAAACCAGAGATTGAAATGAGCACAGATAAAGTTCCTTAAGCCAAATATGGAATAGACAAGAGCTACTCCTTGCTCAACGAAATGGACTCAACACCCCATATTAAATGCCTAAGAGTGTACCTGACTAGGAAGTATCTTAAAACCTATGGATTGCTATGTCTCTGAAAGAGAATCAAGCGTGTGTACAGGGACATAAACGCAGCAGTGATAGGATTGGAGAGGTTTGGTGAGCAAATGAAGACCCTTTGAAGTCATATTGCATGGTACCCATTCCACGGGTCTCAACTCTCCAGGTTTAAGGTATTCTTCCTTCAGCTAAAACATGCATGTGGAACCCAGAGTATGATCAACCATGTGATCGGGATACGTGTTCCAATATGTGTCAGTTTTGGTCCCCTGGTACTCGGGTGCAACATTCCAGACGCTTTACTAACACTCTCCCGACTTGGAGAGTCAGTGCCTTTAACCTCCTGTTTGGCCCAGTTTGCAATTTCTGCGGAAGATGAACAGGAATAGGGAGAACCAATGACAGACTAGCTGGAGGTGTCTGGACAGGCAAATTTAACTCTCATTTCCCACCAGGAAGAGGAATTAACCAAAGGCTCAGCGTGCCGTGCCGGAACCAGATTAGGGCCTGAAGCCATCCTGCGGTGTTGCGGCCAGCTCACGAGAAAGCGACTTGAAGAAAGGAGCTCAGGGGCACTGTAATTCACAAACCTGCAGAGTTATAAATGACAGCTATCGTCCAAAAATATACTGAAGTAAGGCTGCCAAGAGGACTTGAAAGCGGGGCAGAATTGCAGGAAACCGATTTCAGGAGGTAGACTGGAATTGCATTTAAAGCATAGGAAAAGAGACAGAACGTCCACAATGATGCACTTGGCCAAAAAGGGCGTATGCGTTTTTTCCTGAATATATTCAGGAAAAAACACATACGCCCGTTTTGGCCAACCAAGCAAGCTTGCAAAGGAAATCTGCACTACAATGAAGTCTCACTTCCCCCCGGTCAAAAGGGCCATCTGAAAAACGTGTAGAATCCAGAAAGGCAGGACAGGCCTTGGAGAACTGGGAGCCTTGTTATGCTGATGGGCGGGATGTAAATTGCCAACAGCCACTCGGGAGAAGTGTATGGTGTTTCCTGAAACATCTAAAAAACTAAGCAACAGAGCCTAGGGCACTTCCACTTATGGTCCTATAGCTTAGGGAAATTAAAATCAAAAAGACACAGCCACCCCAAAGGTTGGGACGGCTCTGTTTACAAGAACCTGGTTTACGGTACAAGTTCAATATCGCAGAAAGTGAAAAATGGATAAAGAAGTTGTGGTACTTACGTACAATGCAATATCACTCAGCAATGAAATCTATGTCATCAGGCCCGTAGCTGCATAATGAGTGGATTCAGGTATGATGATTCTAACTGAAATAAGTCACACAGGAAAAGAAACATCATAAGATATCACTAATACACGGAATGTAAACTTGGCTACATAGGAACTGAATTACAAAACAGAACAGGGTCTCAAATTTAGAAAACCAACTTATGCTTGCTTAAGGGGAAAGGTGAGTTGGGGTGCTGCATAAAACCAGAGATTGAAATGAGCACAGATAAAGTTCCTTAAGCCAAATATGGAATAGACAAGAGCTACTCCTTGCTCAACGAAATGGATTCAACACCCCATATTAAACACCTAAGAATGTACCTGACTAGGAAGTATCTTAAAACCTATGGATTGCTATGTCTCCGAAAGAGAATCAAGCGTGTGTGCAGGGGCATAAACGCAGCAGTGATAGGATTGGAGAGGTTCAGTGAGCAAATGAAGACCCTTTGAAGTCATATTGCATGGTACCCATTCCACGGGTCTCAACTCTCCAGGTTTAATGTATTCTTCCTTCAGCTAAAACATGCATTTGGAAGCCAGAGTATGATCAACCGTGTGATCGGGAGACGTGTTCCAATATGTGTCAGTTTTCGTCCCCTGGTACTCGGGTGCAACATTCCAGACGCTTTACTAACACTCTCCCGACTTGGAGAGTCAGTGCCTTTAACCTCCTGTTTGGCCCAGTTTGCAATTTCTGCAGAAGATGAACAGGAATAGGCAGAACCAATGACAGACTAGCTGGAGGTGTCTGGACGGGCAAATTTAACTCTCATTTCCCACCAGGAAGAGGAATTAACCAAAGGCTCAGCGTGTCGTGCCGGAACCAGATTAGGGCCAGAAGCCATCCTGCGGTGTTGCGGCCAGCTCACGAGAAAGCGACTTGAAGAAAGGAGCTCAGGGGCACTGTAATTCACAAACCTGCAGAGTTATAAATGACAGCTATCGTCCAAAAATATACTGAAGTAAGGCTGCCAAGAGGACTTGAAAGCGGGGCAGAATTGCAGGAAACCGATCTCAGGAGGTAGACTGGAATTGCATTTAAAGCATAGGAAAAGAGGCAGAACGTCCACAATGATGCACTTGGCCAAAAAGGGCATATGCGTTTTTTCCTGAATATATTCAGGAAAAAACACATACGCCCTTTTTGGCCAACCAAGCAAGCTTGCAAAGGAAATCTGCACTACAATGAAGTCTCACTTCCCCCCGGTCAAAAGGGCCATCTGAAAAAAGTGTAAAATCCAGAAAGGCAGGACAGGCCATGGAGAACTGGGAGCCTTGTTATGCTGATGGGCGGGATGTAAATTGCCAACAGCCACTCGGGAGAAGTGTATGGTGTTTCCTGAAACATCTAAAAAACAAAGCAACAGAGCCTAGGGCACTTCCACTTATGGTCGTATAGCTTAGGGAAATTAAAATCAAAAAGACACAGCCACCCCAAAGGTTGGGACGGCTCTGTTTACAAGAACCTGGTTTACGGTACAAGTTCAATATCGCAGAAAGTGAAAAATGGATAAAGAAGTTGTGGTACTTACGTACAATGCAGTATCACTCAGCAATGAAATCTATGTCATCAGGCCCGTAGCAGCATAATGAGTGGATTCAGGTATGATGATTCTAACTGAAATAAGTCACACAGAAAAAGAAACATCATAAGATATCACTAATACACGGAATGTAAACTTGGCTACACAGGAACTGAATTACAAAACAGAACAGGGTCTCAAATTTAGAAAACCAACTTATGCTTGCTTAAGGGGAAAGGTGAGTTGGGGTGCTGCATAAAACCAGAGATTGAAATGAGCACAGATAAAGTTCCTTAAGCCAAATATGGAATAGACAAGAGCTACTCCTTGCTCAACGAAATGGACTCAACACCCCATATTAAACACCTAAGAATGTACCTGACTAGGAAGTATCTTAAAACCTATGGATTGCTATGTCTCCGAAAGGGAATCAAGCGTGTGTGCAGGGGCATAATCGCAGCAGTGATAGGATTGGAGAAGTTCGGTGAGCAAATGAAGACCCTTTGAAGTCATATTGCATGGTACCCATTCCACGGGTCTCAACTCTCCAGGTTGAAGGTATTCTTCCTTCAGCTAAAACATGCATGTGGAACCCAGAGTATGATCAACCGTGTGATCGGGAGACGTGTTCCAATATGTGTCAGTTTTCGTCCCCTGGTACTCGGGTGCAACATTCCAGACGCTTTACTAACACTCTCCCGACTTGGAGAGTCAGTGCCTTTAACCTCCTGTTTGGCCCAGTTTGCAATTTCTGCGGAAGATGAACAGGAATAGGGAGAACCAATGACAGACTAGCTGGAGGTGTCTGGATGGGCAAATTTAACTCTCATTTCCCACCAGGAAGAGGAATTAACCAAAGGCTCAGCGTGCCGTGCCGGAACCAGATTAGGGCCTGAAGCAATCCTGCGGTGTTGCGGCCAGCTCACGAGAAAGCGAGTTGAAGAAAGGAGCTCAGGGGCACTGTAATTCACAAACCTGCAGAGTTATAAATGACAGCTATCGTCCAAAAATATACTGAAGTAAGGCTGCCAAGAGGACTTGAAAGCGGGGCAGAATTGCAGGAAACCGATTTCAGGAGGTAGACTGGAATTGCATTTAAAGCATAGGAAAAGAGGCAGAACGTCCACAATGATGCACTTGGCCAAAAAGGGCGTATGCGTTTTTTCCTGAATATATTCAGGAAAAAACGCATACGCCCTTTTTGGCCAACCAAGCAAGCTTGCAATGGAAATCTGCACTACAGTGAAGTCTCACTTCCCCCCGGTCCAAAGGGCCATCTGAAAAAAGTGTAAAATCCAGAAAGGCAGGACAGGCCATGGAGAACTGGGAGCCTTGTTATGCTGATGGGCGGGATGTAAATTGCCAACAGGCACTCGGGAGAAGTGTATGGTGTTTCCTGAAACATCTAAAAAACAAAGCAACAGAGCCTAGGGCACTTCCACTTATGGTCCTATAGCTTAGGGAAATTAAAATCAAAAGACACAGCCACCCCAAAGGTTGGGACGGCTCTGTTTACAAGAACCTGGTTTACAGTACAAGTTCAATATTGCAGAAAGTGAAAAATGGATAAAGAAGTTGTGGTACTTACGTACAATGCAGTATCACTCAGCAATGAAATCTATGTCATCAGGCCCGTAGCAGCATAATGAGTGGATTCAGGTATGATGATTCTAACTGAAATAAGTCACACAGGAAAAGAAACATCATAAGATATCACTAATACACGGAATGTAAACTTGGCTACATAGGAACTGAATTACAAAACAGAACAGGGTCTCAAATTTAGAAAACCAACTTATGCTTGCTTAAGGGGAAAGGTGAGTTGGGGTGCTGCATAAAACCAGAGATTGAAATGAGCACAGATAAAGTTCCTTAAGCCAAATATGGAATAGACAAGAGCTACTCCTTGCTCAACGAAATGGATTCAACACCCCATATTAAACACCTAAGAATGTACCTGACTAGGAAGTATCTTAAAACCTATGGATTGCTATGTCTCCGAAAGAGAATCAAGCGTGTGTGCAGGGGCATAATCGCAGCAGTGATAGGATTGGAGAAGTTCGGTGAGCAAATGAAGACCCTTTGAAGTCATATTGCATGGTTCCGATTCCACGGGTCTCAACTCTCCAGGTTTAAGGTATTCTTCCTTCAGCTAAAACATGCATGTGGAACCCAGAGTATGATCAACCATGTGATCGGGAGACGTGTTCCAATATGTGTCAGTTTTCGTCCCCTCGTACTCGGGTGCAACATTCCAGACGCTTTACTAACATTCTCCCGACTTGGAGAGTCAGTGCCTTTAACCTCCTGTTTGGCCCAGTTTGCAATTTCTGCGGAAGATGAACAGGAATAGGGAGAACCAATGACAGACTAGCTGGAGGTGTCTGGACGGGCAAATTTAACTCTCATTTCCCACCAGGAAGAGGAATTAACCAAAGGCTCAGCGTGCCGTGCCGGAACCAGATTAGGGCCTGAAGCCATCCTGCGGTGTTGCGGCCCGCTCACGAGAAAGCGAGTTGAAGAAAGGAGCTCAGGGGCACTGTAATTCACAAACCTGCAGAGTTATAAATGACAGCTATCGTCCAAAAATATACTGAAGTAAGGCTGCCAAGAGGACTTGAAAGCGAGGCAGAATTGCAGGAAACCGATTTCAGGAGGTAGACTGGAATTGCATTGAAAGCATAGGAAAAGAGGCAGAACGTCCACAATGATGCACTTGGCCAAAAAGGGCGTATGCGTTTTTTCCTGAATATATTCAGGAAAAAACGCATACGCACTTTTTGGCCAACCAAGCAAGCTTGCAAAGGAAATCTGCACTACAGTGAAGTCTCACTTCCCCCCGGTCAAAAGGGCCATCTGAAAAATGTGTAAAATCCAGAAAGGCAGGACAGGCCATGGAGAACTGGGAGCCTTGTTATGCTGATGGGCGGGATGTAAATTGCCAACAGCCACTCGGGAGAAGTGTATGGTGTTTCCTGAAACATCTAAAAAACAAAGCAACAGAGCCTAGGGCACTTCCACTTATGGTCCTATAGCTTAGGGAAATTAAAATCAAAAGACACAGCCACCCCAAAAGTTGGGACGGCTCTGTTTACAAGAACCTGGTTTACGGTACAAGTTCAATATCGCAGAAAGTGAAAAATGGATAAAGAAGTTGTGGTACTTACGTACAATGCAATATCACTCAGCAATGAAATCTATGTCATCAGGCCCGTAGCAGCATAATGAGTGGATTCAGGTATGATGATTCTAACTGAAATAAGTCACACAGGAAAAGAAACATCATAAGATATCACTAATACACGGAATGTAAACTTGGCTACATAGGAACTGAATTACAAAACAGAACAGGGTCTCAAATTTAGAAACCCAACTTATGCTTGCTTAAGGGGAAAGGTGAGTTGGGGTGCTGCATAAAACCAGAGATTGAAATGAGCACAGATAAAGTTCCTTAAGCCAAATATGGAATAGACAAGAGCTACTCCTTGCTCAACGAAATGGATTCAACACCCCATATTAAACACCTAAGAATGTACCTGACTAGGAAGTATCTTAAAACCTATGGATTGCTATGTCTCCGAAAGAGAATCAAGCGTGTGTGCAGGGGCATAAACGCAGCAGTGATAGGATTGGAGAGGTTCAGTGAGCAAATGAAGACCCTTTGAAGTCATATTGCATGGTACCCATTCCACGGGTCTCAACTCTCCAGGTTTAAGGTATTCTTCCTTCAGCTAAAACATGCATTTGGAAGCCAGAGTATGATCAACCGTGTGATCGGGAGACGTGTTCCAATATGTCTCAGTTTTCGTCCCCTGGTACTCGGGTGCAACATTCCAGACGCTTTACTAACACTCTCCCGACTTGGAGAGTCAGTGCCTTTAACCTCCTGTTTGGCCCAGTTTGCAATTTCTGCGGAAGATGAACAGGAATAGGGAGAACCAATGACAGACTAGCTGGAGGTGTCTGGACGGGCAAATTTAACTCTCATTTCCCACCAGGAAGAGGAATTAACCAAAGGCTCTGCGTGCCGTGCCGGAACCAGATTAGGGCCTGAAGCCATCCTGCGGTGTTGCGGCCAGCTCACGAGAAAGCGAGTTGAAGAAAGGAGCTCAGGGGCACTGTAATTCACAAACCTGCAGAGTTATAAATGACAGCTATCGTCCAAAAATATACTGAAGTAAGGCTGCCAAGAGGACTTGAAAGCGGGGCAGAATTGCAGGAAACCGATCTCAGGAGGTAGACTGGAATTGCATTGAAAGCATAGGAAAAGAGGCAGAACGTCCACAATGATGCACTTGGCCAAAAAGGGCGTATGCGTTTTTTCCTGAATATATTCAGGAAAAAACACATACGCCCTTTTTGGCCAACCAAGCAAGCTTGCAAAGGAAATCTGCACTACAATGAAGTCTCACTTCCCCCCGGTCAAAAGGGCCATCTGAAAAAAGTGTAAAATCCAGAAAGGCAGGACAGGCCATGGAGAACTGGGAGCCTTGTTATGCTGATGGGCGGGATGTAAATTGCCAACAGCCACTCGGGAGAAGTGTATGGTGTTTCCTGAAACATCTAAAAAACAAAGCAACAGAGCCTAGGGCACTTCCACTTATGGTCCTATAGCTTAGGGAAATTAAAATCAAAAAGACACAGCCACCCCAAAGGTTGGGACGGCTCTGTTTACAAGAACCTGGTTTACGGTACAAGTTCAATATCGCAGAAAGTGAAAAATGGATAAAGAAGTTGTGGTACTTACGTACAATGCAATATCACTCAGCAATGAAATCTATGTCATCAGGCCCGTAGCAGCATAATGAGTGGATTCAGGTATGATGATTCTAACTGAAATAAGTCACACAGGAAAAGAAACATCATAAGATATCACTAATACACGGAATGTAAACTTGGCTACATAGGAACTGAATTACAAAACAGAACGGGGTCTCAAATTTAGAAACCCAACTTATGCTTGCTTAAGGGGAAAGGTGAGTTGGGGTGCTGCATAAAACCAGAGATTGAAATGAGCACAGATAAAGTTCCTTAAGCCAAATATGGAATAGACAAGAGCTACTCCTTGCTCAACGAAATGGACTCAACACCCCATATTAAATGCCTAAGAGTGTACCTGACTAGGAAGTATCTTAAAACCTATGGATTGCTATGTCTCTGAAAGAGAATCAGGCGTGTGTACAGGGGCCTAAACGCAGCAGTGATAGGATTGGAGAAGTTCGGGAGCAAATGAAGACCCTTTGAAGTCATATTGCATGGTACCCATTCCACGGGTCTCAACTCTCCAGGTTTAAGGTATTCTTCCTTCAGCTAAAACATGCATGTGGAACCCAGAGTATGATCAACCATGTGATCGGGAGACGTGTTCCAATATGTCTCAGTTTTCGTCCCCTGGTACTCGGGTGCAACATTCCAGACGCTTTACTAACACTCTCCCGACTTGGAGAGTCAGTGCCTTTAACCTCCTGTTTGGCCCAGTTTGCAATTTCTGCGGAAGATGAACAGGAATAGGGAGAACCAATGAGAGACTAGCTGGAGGTGTCTGGATGGGCAAATTTAACTCTCATTTCCCACCAGGAAGAGGAATTAACCAAAGGCTCAGCGTGCCGTGCCGGAACCAGATCAGGGCCTGAAGCAATCCTGCGGAGTTGCGGCCAGCTCACGAGAAAGCGAGTTGAAGAAAGGAGCTCAGGGGCACTGTAATTCACAAACCTGCAGAGTTATAAATGACAGCTATCGTCCAAAAATATACTGAAGTAAGGCTGCCAAGAGGACTTGAAAGCGGGGCAGAATTGCAGGAAAACCGAGTTCAGGAGGTAGACTGGAATTGCATTGAAAGCATAGGAAAAGAGGCAGAACGTCCACAATGATGCACTTGGCCAAAAAGGGCGTATGCGTTTTTTCCTGAATATATTCAGGAAAAATCGCATACGCCCTTTTTGGCCAACCAAGCAAGCTTGCAAAGGAAATCTGCACTACAGTGAAGTCTCACTTCCCCCCGGTCAAAAGGGCCATCTGAAAAAAGTGTAAAATCCAGAAAGGCAGGACAGGCCATGGAGAACTGGGAGCCTTGTTATGCTGATGGGCGGGATGTAAATTGCCAACAGCCACTTGGGAGAAGTGTATGGTGTTTCCTGAAACATCTAAAAAACAAAGCAACAGAGCCTAGGGCACTTCCACTTATGGTCCTATAGCTTAGGGAAATTAAAATCAAAAGACACAGCCACCCCAAAGGTTGGGACGGCTCTGTTTACAAGAACCTGGTTTACGGTACAAGTTCAATATCGCAGAAAGTGAAAAATGGATAAAGAAGTTGTGGTACTTACGTACAATGCAATATCACTCAGCAATGAAATCTATGTCATCAGGCCCGTAGCAGCATAATGAGTGGATTCAGGTATGATGATTCTAACTGAAATAAGTCACACAGGAAAAGAAACATCATAAGATATCACTAATACACGGAATGTAAACTTGGCTACATAGGAACTGAATTACAAAACAGAACAGGGTCTCAAATTTAGAAACCCAACTTATGCTTGCTTAAGGGGAAAGGTGAGTTGGGGTGCTGCATAAAACCAGAGATTGAAATGAGCACAGATAAAGTTCCTTAAGCCAAATATGGAATAGACAAGAGCTACTCCTTGCTCAACGAAATGGACTCAACACCCCATATTAAATGCCTAAGAGTGTACCTGACTAGGAAGTATCTTAAAACCTATGGATTGCTATGTCTCTGAAAGAGAATCAAGCGTGTGTACAGGGGCATAAACGCAGCAGTGATAGGATTGGAGAAGTTCGGTGAGCAAATGAAGACCCTTTGAAGTCATATTGCATGGTACCCATTCCACGGGTCTCAACGCTTCAGGTTTAAGGTGTTCTTCATTCAGCTAATATATGCATGTGGAAGCCAGAGTATGATCAACCGTGTGATCGGGAGACGTGTTCCAATATGTGTCAGTTTTCGTCCCCTGGTACTCGGGTGCAACATTCCAGACGCTTTACTAACACTCTCCCGACTTGGAGAGTCAGTGCCTTTAACCTCCTGTTTGGCCCAGTTTGCAATTTCTGCGGAAGATGAACAGGAATAGGCAGAACCAATGAGAGACTAGCTGGAGGTGTCTGGACGGGCAAATTTAACTCTCATTTCCCACCAGGAAGAGGAATTAACCAAAGGCTCAGCGTGCCGTGCCGGAACCAGATTAGGGCCTGAAGCCATCCTGCGGTGTTGCGGCCAGCTCACGAGAAAGAGAGTTGAAGAAAGGAGCTCAGGGGCACTGTAATTCACAAACCTGCAGAGTTATAAATGACAGCTATCGTCCAAAAATATACTGAAGTAAGGCTGCCAAGAGGACTTGAAAGCGGGGCAGAATTGCAGGAAACCGATTTCAGGAGGTAGACTGGAATTGCATTTAAAGCATAGGAAAAGAGGCAGAACGTCCACAATGATGCACTTGGCCAAAAAGGGCGTATGCGTTTTTTCCGGAATATATTCAGGAAAAAACGCATACGCCCTTTTTGGCCAACCAAGCAAGCTTGCAAAGGAAATCTGCACTACAATGAAGTCTCACTTCCCCCCGGTCAAAAGGGCCATCTGAAAAAAGTGTAAAATCCAGAAAGGCAGGACAGGCCATGGAGAACTGGGAGCCTTGTTATGCTGATGGGCGGGATGTCAATTGCCAACAGCCACTCGGGAGAAGTGTATGGTGTTTCCTGAAACATCTAAAAAACAAAGCAACAGAGCCTAGGGCACTTCCACTTATGGTCCTATAGCTTAGGGAAATTAAAATCAAAAAGACACAGCCACCCCAAAGGTTGGGACGGCTCTGTTTACAAGAACCTGGTTTACGGTACAAGTTCAATATCGCAGAAAGTGAAAAATGGATAAAGAAGTTGTGGTACTTACGTACAATGCAGTATCACTCAGCAATGAAATCTATGTCATCAGGCCCGTAGCAGCATAATGAGTGGATTCAGGTATGATGATTCTAACTGAAATAAGTCACACAGGAAAAGAAACATCATAAGATATCACTAATACACGGAATGTAAACTTGGCTACATAGGAACTGAATTACAAAACAGAACAGGGTCTCAAATTTAGAAAACCAACTTATGCTTGCTTAAGGGGAAAGGTGAGTTGGGGTGCTGCATAAAACCAGAGATTGAAATGAGCACAGATAAAGTTCCTTAAGCCAAATATGGAATAGACAAGAGCTACTCCTTGCTCAACGAAATGGATTCAACACCCCATATTAAACACCTAAAAATGTACCTGACTAGGAAGTATCTTAAAACCTATGGATTGCTATGTCTCCGAAAGAGAATCAAGCGTGTGTGCAGGGGCATAAACGCAGCAGTGATAGGATTGGAGAGGTTCAGTGAGCAAATGAAGACCCTTTGAAGTCATATTGCATGGTACCCATTCCACGGGTCTCAACTCTCCAGGTTTAAGGTATTCTTCCTTCAGCTAAAACATGCATTTGGAAGCCAGAGTATGATCAACCGTGTGATCGGGAGACGTGTTCCAATATGTCTCAGTTTTCGTCCCCTGGTACTCGGGTGCAACATTCCAGACGCTTTACTAACACTCTCCCGACTTGGAGAGTCAGTGCCTTTAACCTCCTGTTTGGCCCAGTTTGCAATTTCTGCGGAAGATGAACAGGAATAGGGAGAACCAATGACAGACTAGCTGGAGGTGTCTGGACGGGCAAATTTAACTCTCATTTCCCACCAGGAAGAGGAATTAACCAAAGGCTCTGCGTGCCGTGCCGGAACCAGATTAGGGCCTGAAGCCATCCTGCGGTGTTGCGGCCAGCTCACGAGAAAGCGACTTGAAGAAAGGAGCTCAGGGGCACTGTAATTCACAAACCTGCAGAGTTATAAATGACAGCTATCGTCCAAAAATATACTGAAGTAAGGCTGCCAAGAGGACTTGAAAGCGGGGCAGAATTGCAGGAAACCGATCTCAGGAGGTAGACTGGAATTGCATTGAAAGCATAGGAAAAGAGGCAGAACGTCCACAATGATGCACTTGGCCAAAAAGGGCGTATGCGTTTTTTCCTGAATATATTCAGGAAAAAACACATACGCCCTTTTTGGCCAACCAAGCAAGCTTGCAAAGGAAATCTGCACTACAATGAAGTCTCACTTCCCCCCGGTCAAAAGGGCCATCTGAAAAAAGTGTAAAATCCAGAAAGGCAGGACAGGCCATGGAGAACTGGGAGCCTTGTTATGCTGATGGGCGGGATGTAAATTGCCAACAGCCACTCGGGAGAAGTGTATGGTGTTTCCTGAAACATCTAAAAAACAAAGCAACAGAGCCTAGGGCACTTCCACTTATGGTCCTATAGCTTAGGGAAATTAAAATCAAAAAGACACAGCCACCCCAAAGGTTGGGACGGCTCTGTTTACAAGAACCTGGTTTACGGTACAAGTTCAATATCGCAGAAAGTGAAAAATGGATAAAGAAGTTGTGGTACTTACGTACAATGCAATATCACTCAGCAATGAAATCTATGTCATCAGGCCCGTAGCAGCATAATGAGTGGATTCAGGTATGATGATTCTAACTGAAATAAGTCACACAGGAAAAGAAACATCATAAGATATCACTAATACACGGAATGTAAACTTGGCTACATAGGAACTGAATTACAAAACAGAACGTGGTCTCAAATTTAGAAACCCAACTTATGCTTGCTTAAGGGGAACGGTGAGTTGGGGTGCTGCATAAAACCAGAGATTGAAATGAGCACAGATAAAGTTCCTTAAGCCAAATATGGAATAGACAAGAGCTACTCCTTGCTCAACGAAATGGACTCAACACCCCATATTAAACGCCTAAGAGTGTACCTGACTAGGAAGTATCTTAAAACCTATGGATTGCTATGTCTCTGAAAGAGAATCAGGCGTGTGTACAGGGGCCTAAACGCAGCAGTGATAGGATTGGAGAAGTTCGGGAGCAAATGAAGACCCTTTGAAGTCATATTGCATGGTACCCATTCCACGGGTCTCAACTCTCCAGGTTTAAGGTATTCTTCCTTCAGCTAAAACATGCATGTGGAACCCAGAGTATGATCAACCGTGTGATCGGGAGACGTGTTCCAATATGTCTCAGTTTTCGTCCCCTGGTACTCGGGTGCAACATTCCAGACGCTTTACTAACACTCTCCCGACTTGGAGAGTCAGTGCCTTTAACCTCCTGTTTGGCCCAGTTTGCAATTTCTGCGGAAGATGAACAGGAATAGGGAGAACCAATGAGAGACTAGCTGGAGGTGTCTGGACGGGCAAATTTAACTCTCATTTCCCACCAGGAAGAGGAATTAACCAAAGGCTCAGCGTGCCGTGCCGGAACCAGATCAGGGCCTGAAGCAATCCTGCGGAGTTGCGGCCAGCTCACGAGAAAGCGAGTTGAAGAAAGGAGCTCAGGGGCACTGTAATTCACAAACCTGCAGAGTTATAAATGACAGCTATCGTCCAAAAATATACTGAAGTAAGGCTGCCAAGAGGACTTGAAAGCGGGGCAGAATTGCAGGAAAACCGATTTCAGAGGTAGACTGGAATTGCATTGAAAGCATAGGAAAAGAGGCAGAACGTCCACAATGATGCACTTGGCCAAAAAGGGCGTATGCGTTTTTTCCTGAATATATTCAGGAAAAATCGCATACGCCCTTTTTGGCCAACCAAGCAAGCTTGCAAAGGAAATCTGCACTACAGTGAAGTCTCACTTCCCCCCGGTCAAAAGGGCCATCTGAAAAAAGTGTAAAATCCAGAAAGGCAGGACAGGCCATGGAGAACTGGGAGCCTTGTTATGCTGATGGGCGGGATGTAAATTGCCAACAGCCACTCGGGAGAAGTGTATGGTGTTTCCTGAAACATCTAAAAAACAAAGCAACAGAGCCTAGGGCACTTCCACTTATGGTCCTATAGCTTAGGGAAATTAAAATCAAAAAGACACAGCCACCCCAAAGGTTGGGACGGCTCTGTTTACAAGAACCTGGTTTACGGTACAAGTTCAATATCGCAGAAAGTGAAAAATGGATAAAGAAGTTGTGGTACTTACGTACAATGCAGTATCACTCAGCAATGAAATCTATGTCATCAGGCCCGTAGCAGCATAATGAGTGGATTCAGGTATGATGATTCTAACTGAAATAAGTCACACAGGAAAAGAAACATCATAAGATATCACTAATACACGGAATGTAACCTTGGCTACACAGGAACTGAATTCCAAAACAGAAGAGGGTCTCAAATTTAGAAACCCAACTTATGCTTGCTTAAGGGGAAAGGTGAGTTGGGGTGCTGCATAAAACCAGAGATTGAAATGAGCACAGATAAAGTTCCTTAAGCCAAATATGGAATAGACAAGAGCTACTCCTTGCTCAACGAAATGGACTCAACACCCCATATTAAACGCCTAAGAGTGTACCTGACTAGGAAGTATCTTAAAACCTATGGATTGCTATGTCTCCGAAAGAGAATCAGGCGTGTGTGCAGGGGCCTAAACGCAGCAGTGATAGGATTGGAGAGGTTCGGTGAGCAAATGAAGACCCTTTGAAGTCATATTGCATGGTACCCATTCCACGGGTCTCAACTCTCCAGGTTTAAGGTATTCTTCCTTCAGCTAAAACATGCATGTGGAACCCAGAGTATGATCAACCATGTGATCGGGAGACGTGTTCCAATATGTGTCAGTTTTCGTCCCCTGGTACTCGGGTGCAACATTCCAGACGCTTTACTAACACTCTCCCGACTTGGAGAGTCAGTGCCTTTAACCTCCTGTTTGGCCCAGTTTGCAATTTCTGCGGAAGATGAACAGGAATAGGGAGAACCAATGACAGACTAGCTGGAGGTGTCTGGACGGGCAAATTTAACTCTCATTTCCCACCAGGAAGAGGAATTAACCAAAGGCTCTGCGTGCCGTGCCGGAACCAGATTAGGGCCTGAAGGCATCCTGCGGTGTTGCGGCCAGCTCACGAGAAAGCGAGTTGAAGAAAGGAGCTCAGGGGCACTGTAATTCACAAACCTGCAGAGTTATAAATGACAGCTATCGTCCAAAAATATACTGAAGTAAGGCTGCCAAGAGGACTTGAAAGCGGGGCAGAATTGCAGGAAACCGATCTCAGGAGGTAGACTGGAATTGCATTTAAAGCATAGGAAAAGAGGCAGAACGTCCACAATGATGCACTTGGCCAAAAAGGGCGTATGCGTTTTTTCCTGAATATATTCAGGAAAAAACACATACGCCCTTTTTGGCCAACCAAGCAAGCTTGCAAAGGAAATCTGCACTACAATGAAGTCTCACTTCCCCCCGGTCAAAAGGGCCATCTGAAAAAAGTGTAAAATCCAGAAAGGCAGGACAGGCCATGGAGAACTGGGAGCCTTGTTATGCTGATGGGCGGGATGTAAATTGCCAACAGCCACTCGGGAGAAGTGTATGGTGTTTCCTGAAACATCTAAAAAACAAAGCAACAGAGCCTAGGGCACTTCCACTTATGGTCCTATAGCTTAGGGAAATTAAAATCAAAAAGACACAGCCACCCCAAAGGTTGGGACGGCTCTGTTTACAAGAACCTGGTTTACGGTACAAGTTCAATATCGCAGAAAGTGAAAAATGGATAAAGAAGTTGTGGTACTTACGTACAATGCAATATCACTCAGCAATGAAATCTATGTCATCAGGCCCGTAGCTGCATAATGAGTGGATTCAGGTATGATGATTCTAACTGAAATAAGTCACACAGGAAAAGAAACATCATAAGATATCACTAATACACGGAATGTAAACTTGGCCACACAGGAACTGAATTCCAAAACAGAAGAGGGTCTCAAATTTAGAAACCCAACTTATGCTTGCTTAAGGGGAAAGGTGAGTTGGGGTGCTGCATAAAACCAGAGATTGAAATGAGCACAGATAAAGTTCCTTAAGCCAAATATGGAATAGACAAGAGCTACTCCTTGCTCAACGAAATGGATTCAACACCCCATATTAAACACCTAAGAATGTACCTGACTAGGAAGTATCTTAAAACCTATGGATTGCTATGTCTCCGAAAGAGAATCAAGCGTGTGTGCAGGGGCATAATCGCAGCAGTGATAGGATTGGAGAGGTTCGGTGAGCAAATGAAGACCCTTTGAAGTCATATTGCATGGTACCCATTCCACAGGTCTCAACTCTCCAGGTTGAAGGGATTCTTCCTTCAGCTAAAACATGCATGTGGAACCCAGAGTATGATCAACCGTGTGATCGGGAGACGTGTTCCAATATGTGTCAGTTTTCGTCCCCTGGTACTCGGGTGCAACATTCCAGACGCTTTACTAACACTCTCCCGACTTGGAGAGTCAGTGCCTTTAACCTCCTGTTTGGCCCAGTTTGCAATTTCTGCGGAAGATGAACAGGAATAGGGAGAACCAATGACAGACTAGCTGGAGGTGTCTGGACGGGCAAATTTAACTCTCATTTCCCACCAGGAAGAGGAATTAACCAAAGGCTCAGCGTGCCGTGCCGGAACCAGATTAGGGCCTGAAGCCATCCTGCGGTGTTGCGGCCAGCTGACGAGAAAGCGACTTGAAGAAAGGAGCTCAGGGGCACTGTAATTCACAAACCTGCAGAGTTATAAATGACAGCTATCGTCCAAAAATATACTGAAGTAAGGCTGCCAAGAGGACTTGAAAGCGGGGCAGAATTGCAGGAAACCGATTTCAGGAGGTAGACTGGAATTGCATTTAAAGCATAGGAAAAGAGGCAGAACGTCCACAATGATGCACTTGGCCAAAAAGGGCGTATGCATTTTTTCCTGAATATATTCAGGAAAAAACGCATACGCCCTTTTTGGCCAACCAAGCAAGCTTGCAAAGGAAATCTGCACTACAATGAAGTCTCACTTCCCCCCGGTCAAAAGGGCCATCTGAAAAAAGTGTAAAATCCAGAAAGGCAGGACAGGCCATGGAGAACTGGGAGCCTTGTTATGCTGATGGGCGGGATGTAAATTGCCAACAGCCACTCGGGAGAAGTGTATGGTGTTTCCTGAAACATCTAAAAATCAAAGCAACAGAGCCTAGGGCACTTCCACTTATGGTCCTATAGCTTAGGGAAATTAAAATCAAAAAGACACAGCCACCCCAAATGTTGGGACGGCTCTGTTTACAAGAACCTGGTTTACGGTACAAGTTCAATATCGCAGAAAGTGAAAAATGGATAAAGAAGTTGTGGTACTTACGTACAATGCAGTATCACTCAGCAATGAAATCTATGTCATCAGGCCCGTAGCAGCATAATGAGTGGATTCAGGTATGATGATTCTAACTGAAATAAGTCACACAGAAAAAGAAACATCATAAGATATCACTAATACACGGAATGTAAACTTGGCTACACAGGAACTGAATTACAAACAGAACAGTTTCTCAAATTTAGAAACCCAACTTATGCTTGCTTAAGGGGAAAGGTGAGTTGGGGTGCTGCATAAAACCAGAGATTGAAATGAGCACAGATAAAGTTCCTTAAGCCAAATATGGAATAGACAAGAGCTACTCCTTGCTCAACGAAATGGACTCAACACCCCATATTAAATGTCTAAGAGTGTACCTGACTAGGAAGTATCTTAAAACCTATGGATTGCTATGTCTCCGAAAAAGAATCAAGCGTGTGTTCAGGGGCATAAACGCAGCAGTGATAGGATTGGAGAAGTTCGGTGAGCAAATGAAGACCCTTTGAAGTCATATTGCATGGTACCCATTCCACGGGTCTCAACTCTCCAGGTTTAAGGCATTCTTCCTTCAGCTAAAACATGCATGTGGAACCCAGAGTATGATCAACCGTGTGATCGGGAGACGTGTTCCAATATGTGTCAGTTTTCGTCCCCTGGTACTCGGGTGCAACATTCCAGACGCTTTACTAACACTCTCCCGACTTGGAGAGTCAGTGCCTTTAACCTCCTGTTTGGCCCAGTTTGCAATTTCTGCGGAAGATGAACAGGAATAGGGAGAACCAATGACAGACCAGATGGAGGTGTCTGGATGGGCAAATTTAACTCTCATTTCGCACCAGGAAGAGGAATTAACCAAAGGCTCAGCGTTCCATGCCGGAACCAGATTAGGGCCTGAAGCCATCCTGCGGTGTTGCGGCCAGCTCACGAGAAAGCGAGTTGAAGAAAGGAGCTCAGGGGCACTGTAATTCACAAACCTGCAGAGTTATAAATGACAGCTATCGTCCAAAAATATACTGAAGTAAGGCTGCCAAGAGGACTTGAAAGCGGGGCAGAATTGCAGGAAACCGATTTCAGGAGGTAGACTGGAATTGCATTTAAAGCATAGGAAAAGAGGCAGAACGTCCACAATGATGCACTTGGCCAAAAAGGGCGTATGCGTTTTTTCCTGAATATATTCAGGAAAAAACGCATACGCCCTTTTTGGCCAACCAAGCAAGCTTGCAAAGGAAATCTGCACTACAATGAAGTCTCACTTCCCCCCGGTCTAAAGGGCCATCTGAAAAAAGTGTAAAATCCAGAAAGGCAGGACAGGCCATGGAGAACTGGGAGCCTTGTTATGCTGATGGGCGGGATGTCAATTGCCAACAGCCACTCGGGAGAAGTGTATGGTGTTTCCTGAAACATCTAAAAAACAAAGCAACAGAGCCTAGGGCACTTCCACTTATGGTCCTATAGCTTAGGGAAATTAAAATCAAAAAGACACAGCCACCCCAAAGGTTGGGACGGCTGTGTTTACAAGAACCTGGTTTACGGTACAAGTTCAATATCGCAGAAAGTGAAAAATGGATAAAGAAGTTGTGGTACTTACGTACAATGCAATATCACTCAGCAATGAAATCTATGTCATCAGGCCCGTAGCAGCATAATAAGTGGATTCAGGTATGATGTTTCTAACTGAAATAAGTCACACAGGAAAAGAAACATCATAAGATATCACTAATACACGGAATGTAAACTTGGCTACATAGGAACTGAATTACAAAACAGAACAGGGTCTCAAATTTAGAAAACCAACTTATGCTTGCTTAAGGGGAAAGGTGAGTTGGGGTGCTGCATAAAACCAGAGATTGAAATGAGCACAGATAAAGTTCCTTAAGCCAAATATGGAATAGACAAGAGCTACTCCTTGCTCAACGAAATGGATTCAACACCCCATATTAAACACCTAAGAATGTACCTGACTAGGAAGTATCTTAAAACCTATGGATTGCTATGTCTCCGAAAGAGAATCAAGCGTGTGTGCAGGGGCATAATTGCAGCAGTGATAGGATTGGAGAGGTTCAGTGAGCAAATGAAGACCCTTTGAAGTCATATTGCATGGTACCCATTCCACGGGTCTCAACTCTCCAGGTTTAAGGTATTCTTCCTTCAGCTAAAACATGCATGTGGAACCCAGAGTATGATCAACCGTGTGATCGGGATACGTGTTCCAATATGTGTCAGTTTTGGTCCCCTGGTACTCGGGTGCAACATTCCAGACGCTTTACTAACACTCTCCCGACTTGGAGAGTCAGTGCCTTTAACCTCCTGTTTGGCCCAGTTTGCAATTTCTGCGGAAGATGAACAGGAATAGGGAGAACCAATGACAGACTAGCTGGAGGTGTCTGGACAGGCAAATTTAACTCTCATTTCCCACCAGGAAGAGGAATTAACCAAAGGCTCAGCGTGCCGTGCCGGAACCAGATTAGGGCCTGAAGCCATCCTGCGGTGTTGCGGCCAGCTCACGAGAAAGCGACTTGAAGAAAGGAGCTCAGGGGCACTGTAATTCACAAACCTGCAGAGTTATAAATGACAGCTATCGTCCAAAAATATACTGAAGTAAGGCTGCCAAGAGGACTTGAAAGCGGGGCAGAATTGCAGGAAACCGATTTCAGGAGGTAGACTGGAATTGCATTGAAAGCATAGGAAAAGAGACAGAACGTCCACAATGATGCACTTGGCCAAAAAGGGCGTATGCGTTTTTTCCTGAATATATTCAGGAAAAAACGCATACGCCCGTTTTGGCCAACCAAGCAAGCTTGCAAAGGAAATCTGCACTACAATGAAGTCTCACTTTCCCCCGGTCAAAAGGGCCATCTGAAAAACGTGTAGAATCCAGAAAGGCAGGACAGGCCTTGGAGAACTGGGAGCCTTGTTATGCTGATGGGCGGGATGTAAATTGCCAACAGCCACTCGGGAGAAGTGTATGGTGTTTCCTGAAACATCTAAAAAACAAAGCAACAGAGCCTAGGGCACTTCCACTTATGGTCCTATAGCTTAGGGAAATTAAAATCAAAAGACACAGCCACCCCAAAGGTTGGGACGGCTCTGTTTACAAGAACCTGGTTTACGGTACAAGTTCAATATCGCAGAAAGTGAAAAATGGATAAAGAAGTTGTGGTACTTACGTACAATGCAATATCACTCAGCAATGAAATCTATGTCATCAGGCCCGTAGAAGCATAATGAGTGGATTCAGGTATGATGATTCTAACTGAAATAAGTCACACAGGAAAAGAAACATCATAAGATATCACTAATACACGGAATGTAAACTTGGCTACATAGGAACTGAATTACAAAACAGAACAGGGTCTCAAATTTAGAAAACCAACTTATGCTTGCTTAAGGGGAAAGGTGAGTTGGGGTGCTGCATAAAACCAGAGATTGAAATGAGCACAGATAAAGTTCCTTAAGCCAAATATGGAATAGACAAGAGCTACTCCTTGCTCAACGAAATGGATTCAACACCCCATATTAAACACCTAAGAATGTACCTGACTAGGAAGTATCTTAAAACCTATGGATTGCTATGTCTCCGAAAGAGAATCAAGCGTGTGTGCAGGGGCATAATTGCAGCAGTGATAGGATTGGAGAGGTTCCGTGAGCAAATGAAGACCCTTTGAAGTCATATTGCATGGTACCCATTCCACGGGTCTCAACTCTCCAGGTTTAAGGTATTCTTCCTTCAGCTAAAACATGCATGTGGAACCCAGAGTATGATCAACCGTGTGATCGGGAGACGTGTTCCAATATGTGTCAGTTTTCGTCCCCTGGTACTCGGGTGCAACATTCCAGACGCTTTACTAACACTCTCCCGACTTGGAGAGTCAGTGCCTTTAACCTCCTGTTTGGCCCAGTTTGCAATTTCTGCGGAAGATGAACAGGAATAGGGAGAACCAATGACAGACTAGCTGGAGGTGTCTGGACGGGCAAATTTAACTCTCATTTCCCACCAGGAAGAGGAATTAACCAAAGGCTCAGCGTGCCGTGCCGGAACCAGATTAGGGCCTGAAGCCATCCTGCGGTGTTGCGGCCAGCTCACAAGAAAGCGACTTGAAGAAAGGAGCTCAGGGGCACTGTAATTCACAAACCTGCAGAGTTATAAATGACAGCTATCGTCCAAAAATATACTGAAGTAAGGCTGCCAAGAGGACTTGAAAGCGGGGCAGAATTGCAGGAAACCGATTTCAGGAGGTAGACTGGAATTGCATTGAAAGCATAGGAAAAGAGGCAGAACGTCCACAATGATGCACTTGGCCAAAAAGGGCGTATGCGTTTTTTCCTGAATAGATTCAGGAAAAAACGCATACGCCCTTTTTGGCCAACCAAGCAAGCTTGCAAAGGAAATCTGCACTACAATGAAGTCTCACTTCCCCCCGCTCCAAAGGGCCATCTGAAAAAAGTGTAAAATCCAGAAAGGCAGGACAGGCCATGGAGAACTGGGAGCCTTGTTATGCTGATGGGCGGGATGTAAATTGACAACAGCCACTCGGGAGAAGTGTATGGTGTTTCCTGAAACATCTAAAAAACAAAGCAACAGAGCCTAGGGCACTTCCACTTATGGTCCTATAGCTTAGGGAAATTAAAATCAAAAAGACACAGCCACCCCAAAGGTTGGGACGGCTCTGTTTACAAGAACCTGGTTTACAGTACAAGTTCAATATCGCAGAAAGTGAAAAATGGATAAAGAAGTTGTGGTACTTACGTACAATGCAGTATCACTCAGCAATGAAATCTATGTCATCAGGCCCGTAGCAGCATAATGAGTGGATTCAGGTATGATGATTCTAACTGAAATAAGTCACACAGAAAAAGAAACATCATAAGATATCACTAATACACGGAATGTAAACTTGGCTACACAGGAACTGAATTACAAAACAGAACAGGTTCTCAAATTTAGAAAACCAACTTATGCTTGCTTAAGGGGAAAGGTGAGTTGGGGTGCTGCATAAAACCAGAGATTGAAATGAGCACAGATAAAGTTCCTTAAGCCAAATATGGAATAGACAAGAGCTACTCCTTGCTCAACGAAATGGACTCAAAACCCCATATTAAATGCCTAAGAGTGTACCTGACTAGGAAGTATCTTAAAACCTATGGATTGCTATGTCTCTGAAAGAGAATCAAGCGTGTGTACAGGGGCATAAACGCAGCAGTGATAGGATTGGAGAGGTTCGGTGAGCAAATGAAGACCCTTTGAAGTCATATTGCATGGTACCCATTCCACGGGTCTCAACTCTCCAGGTTTAAGGTATTCTTCCTTCAGCTAAAACATGCATGTGGAACCCAGAGTATGATCAACCGTGTGATCGGGACACATGTTCAAATATGTCTCAGTTTTCGTCCCCTATTACTTGGGTGCAACATTCCAGACGCTTTACTAACACTCTCCCGACTTGGAGAGTCAGTGCCTTTAACCTCCTGTTTGGCCCAGTTTGCAATTTCTGCGGAAGATGAACAGGAATAGGCAGAACCAATGACAGACTAGATGGAGGTGTCTGGATGGGCAAATTTAACTCTCATTTCGCACCAGGAAGAGGAATTAACCAAAGGCTCAGCGTTCCATGCCGGAACCAGATTAGGGCCTGAAGCCATCCTGCGGTGTTGCGGCCAGCTCACGAGAAAGCGAGTTGAAGAAAGGAGCTCAGGGGCACTGTAATTCACAAACCTGCAGAGTTATAAATGACAGCTATCGTCCAAAAATATACTGAAGTAAGGCTGCCAAGAGGACTTGAAAGCGGGGCAGAATTGCAGGAAACCGATTTCAGGAGGTAGACTGGAATTGCATTTAAAGCATAGGAAAAGAGGCAGAACGTCCACAATGATGCACTTGGCCAAAAAGGGCGTATGCGTTTTTTCCTGAATATATTCAGGAAAAAACGCATACGCCCTTTTTGGCCAACCAAGCAAGCTTGCAAAGGAAATCTGCACTACAATGAAGTCTCACTTCCCCCCGGTCTAAAGGGCCATCTGAAAAAAGTGTAAAATCCAGAAAGGCAGGACAGGCCATGGAGAACTGGGAGCCTTGTTATGCTGATGGGCGGGATGTCAATTGACAACAGCCACTCGGGAGAAGTGTATGGTGTTTCCTGAAACATCTAAAAAACAAAGCAACAGAGCCTAGGGCACTTCCACTTATGGTCCTATAGCTTAGGGAAATTAAAATCAAAAAGACACAGCCACCCCAAAGGTTGGGACGGCTCTGTTTACAAGAACCTGGTTTACGGTACAAGTTCAATATCGCAGAAAGTGAAAAATGGATAAAGAAGTTGTGGTACTTACGTACAATGCAATATCACTCAGCAATGAAATCTATGTCATCAGGCCCGTAGCAGCATAATAAGTGGATTCAGGTATGATGTTTCTAACTGAAATAAGTCACACAGGAAAAGAAACATCATAAGATATCACTAATACACGGAATGTAAACTTGGCTACATAGGAACTGAATTACAAAACAGAACAGGGTCTCAAATTTAGAAAACCAACTTATGCTTGCTTAAGGGGAAAGGTGAGTTGGGGTGCTGCATAAAACCAGAGATTGAAATGAGCACAGATAAAGTTCCTTAAGCCAAATATGGAATAGACAAGAGCTACTCCTTGCTCAACGAAATGGATTCAACACCCCATATTAAACACCTAAGAATGTACCTGACTAGGAAGTATCTTAAAACCTATGGATTGCTATGTCTCCGAAAGAGAATCAAGCGTGTGTGCAGGGGCATAATTGCAGCAGTGATAGGATTGGAGAGGTTCAGTGAGCAAATGAAGACCCTTTGAAGTCATATTGCATGGTACCCATTCCACGGGTCTCAACTCTCCAGGTTTAAGGTATTCTTCCTTCAGCTAAAACATGCATGTGGAACCCAGAGTATGATCAACCGTGTGATCGGGATACGTGTTCCAATATGTGTCAGTTTTGGTCCCCTGGTACTCGGGTGCAACATTCCAGACGCTTTACTAACACTCTCCCGACTTGGAGAGTCAGTGCCTTTAACCTCCTGTTTGGCCCAGTTTGCAATTTCTGCGGAAGATGAACAGGAATAGGGAGAACCAATGACAGACTAGCTGGAGGTGTCTGGACAGGCAAATTTAACTCTCATTTCCCACCAGGAAGAGGAATTAACCAAAGGCTCAGCGTGCCGTGCCGGAACCAGATTAGGGCCTGAAGCCATCCTGCGGTGTTGCGGCCAGCTCACGAGAAAGCGACTTGAAGAAAGGAGCTCAGGGGCACTGTAATTCACAAACCTGCAGAGTTATAAATGACAGCTATCGTCCAAAAATATACTGAAGTAAGGCTGCCAAGAGGACTTGAAAGCGGGGCAGAATTGCAGGAAACCGATTTCAGGAGGTAGACTGGAATTGCATTGAAAGCATAGGAAAAGAGAGAGAACGTCCACAATGATGCACTTGGCCAAAAAGGGCGTATGCGTTTTTTCCTGAATATATTCAGGAAAAAACACATACGCCCGTTTTGGCCAACCAAGCAAGCTTGCAAAGGAAATCTGCACTACAATGAAGTCTCACTTCCCCCCGGTCAAAAGGGCCATCTGAAAAACGTGTAGAATCCAGAAAGGCAGGACAGGCCTTGGAGAACTGGGAGCCTTGTTATGCTGATGGGCGGGATGTAAATTGCCAACAGCCACTCGGGAGAAGTGTATGGTGTTTCCTGAAACATCGAAAAAACTAAGCAACAGAGCCTAGGGCACTTCCACTTATGGTCCTATAGCTTAGGGAAATTAAAATCAAAAAGACACAGCCACCCCAAAGGTTGGGACGGCTCTGTTTACAAGAACCTGGTTTACGGTACAAGTTCAATATCGCAGAAAGTGAAAAATGGATAAAGAAGTTGTGGTACTTACGTACAATGCAATATCACTCAGCAATGAAATCTATGTCATCAGGCCCGTAGCTGCATAATGAGTGGATTCAGGTATGATGATTCTAACTGAAATAAGTCACACAGGAAAAGAAACATCATAAGATATCACTAATACACGGAATGTAAACTTGGCTACATAGGAACTGAATTACAAAACAGAACAGGGTCTCAAATTTAGAAAACCAACTTATGCTTGCTTAAGGGGAAAGGTGAGTTGGGGTGCTGCATAAAACCAGAGATTGAAATGAGCACAGATAAAGTTCCTTAAGCCAAATATGGAATAGACAAGAGCTACTCCTTGCTCAACGAAATGGATTCAACACCCCATATTAAACACCTAAGAATGTACCTGACTAGGAAGTATCTTAAAACCTATGGATTGCTATGTCTCCGAAAGAGAATCAAGCGTGTGTGCAGGGGCATAAACGCAGCAGTGATAGGATTGGAGAGGTTCAGTGAGCAAATGAAGACCCTTTGAAGTCATATTGCATGGTACCCATTCCACGGGTCTCAACTCTCCAGGTTTAATGTATTCTTCCTTCAGCTAAAACATGCATTTGGAAGCCAGAGTATGATCAACCGTGTGATCGGGAGACGTGTTCCAATATGTGTCAGTTTTCGTCCCCTGGTACTCGGGTGCAACATTCCAGACGCTTTACTAACACTCTCCCGACTTGGAGAGTCAGTGCCTTTAACCTCCTGTTTGGCCCAGTTTGCAATTTCTGCAGAAGATGAACAGGAATAGGCAGAACCAATGACAGACTAGCTGGAGGTGTCTGGACGGGCAAATTTAACTCTCATTTCCCACCAGGAAGAGGAATTAACCAAAGGCTCAGCGTGTCGTGCCGGAACCAGATTAGGGCCAGAAGCCATCATGCGGTGTTGCGGCCAGCTCACGAGAAAGCGAGTTGAAGAAAGGAGCTCAGGGGCACTGTAATTCACAAACCTGCAGAGTTATAAATGACAGCTATCGTCCAAAAATATACTGAAGTAAGGCTGCCAAGAGGACTTGAAAGCGGGGCAGAATTGCAGGAAACCGATCTCAGGAGGTAGACTGGAATTGCATTTAAAGCATAGGAAAAGAGGCAGAACGTCCACAATGATGCACTTGGCCAAAAAGGGCATATGCGTTTTTTCCTGAATATATTCAGGAAAAAACACATACGCGCTTTTTGGCCAACCAAGCAAGCTTGCAAAGGAAATCTGCACTACAATGAAGTCTCACTTCCCCCCGGTCAAAAGGGCCATCTGAAAAAAGTGTAAAATCCAGAAAGGCAGGACAGGCCATGGAGAACTGGGAGCCTTGTTATGCTGATGGGTGGGATGTAAATTGCCAACAGCCACTCGGGAGAAGTGTATGGTGTTTCCTGAAACATCTAAAAAACAAAGCAACAGAGCCTAGGGCACTTCCACTTATGGTCGTATAGCTTAGGGAAATTAAAATCAAAAAGACACAGCCACCCCAAAGGTTGGGACGGCTCTGTTTACAAGAACCTGGTTTACGGTACAAGTTCAATATCGCAGAAAGTGAAAAATGGATAAAGAAGTTGTGGTACTTACGTACAATGCAATATCACTCAGCAAGGAAATCTATGTCATCAGGCCCGCAGCAGCATAAAGAGTGGATTCAGGTATGATGATTCTAACTGGAATAAGTCACACAGGAAAAGAAACATCATAAGATATCACTAATACACGGAATGTAAACTTGGCTACATAGGAACTGAATTACAAAACAGAACAGGGTCTCAAATTTAGAAAACCAACTTATGCTTGTTTAAGGGGAAAGGTGAGTTGGGGTGCTGCATAAAACCAGAGATTGAAATGAGCACAGATAAAGTTCCTTAAGCCAAATATGGAATAGACAAGAGCTACTCCTTGCTCAACGAAATGGATTCAACACCCCATATTAAACACCTAAGAATGTACCTGACTAGGAAGTATCTTAAAACCTATGGATTGCTATGTCTCTGAAAGAGAATCAAGCGTGTGTGCAGGGGCATAATTGCAGCAGTGATAGGATTGGAGAGGTTCAGTGAGCAAATGAAGACCCTTTGAAGTCATATTGCATGGTACCCATTCCACGGGTCTCAACTCTCCAGGTTTAAGGTATTCTTCCTTCAGCTAAAACATGCATGTGGAACCCAGAGTATGATCAACCGTGTGATCGGGAGACGTGTTCCAATATGTGTCAGTTTTCGTCCCCTGGTACTCGGGTGCAACATTCCAGACGCTTTACTAACACTCTCCCGACTTGGAGAGTCAGTGCCTTTAACCTCCTGTTTGGCCCAGTTTGCAATTTCTGCGGAAGATGAACAGGAATAGGGAGAACCAATGACAGACTAGCTGGAGGTGTCTGGACGGGCAAATTTAACTCTCATTTCCCACCAGGAAGAGGAATTAACCAAAGGCTCAGCGTGCCGTGCCGGAACCAGATTAGGGCCTGAAGCCATCCTGCGGTGTTGTGGCCAGCTCACAAGACAGCGACTTGAAGAAAGGAGCTCAGGTGCACTGTAATTCACAAACCTGCAGAGTTATAAATGACAGCTATCGTCCAAAAATATACTGAAGTAAGGCTGCCAAGAGGACTTGAAAGCGGGGCAGAATTGCAGGAAACCGATTTCAGGAGGTAGACTGGAATTGCATTGAAAGCATAGGAAAAGAGGCAGAATGTCCACAATGATGCACTTGGCCAAAAAGGGCGTATGCGTTTTTTCCTGAATATATTCAGGAAAAAACGCATACGCCCTTTTTGGCCAACCAAGCAAGCTTGCAAAGGAAATCTGCACTACAGTGAAGTCTCACTTCCCCCCGGTCAAAAGGGCCATCTGAAAAAAGTGTAAAATCCAGAAAGGCAGGACAGGCCATGGAGAACTGGGAGCCTTGTTATGCTGATGGGCGGGATGTAAATTGCCAACAGCCACTCGGGAGAAGTGTATGGTGTTTCCTGAAACATCTAAAAAACAAAGCAACAGAGCCTAGGGCACTTCCACTTATGGTCCTATAGCTTAGGGAAATTAAAATCAAAAGACACAGCCACCAAAAAGGTTGGGACGGCTCTGTTTACAAGAACCTGGTTTACGGTACAAGTTCAATATCGCAGAAAGTGAAAAATGGATAAAGAAGTTGTGGTACTTACGTACAATGCAGTATCACTCAGCAATGAAATCTATGTCATCAGGCCCGTAGCAGCATAATGAGTGGATTCAGGTATGATGATTCTAACTGAAATAAGTCACACAGAAAAAGAAACATCATAAGATATCACTAATACACGGAATGTAAACTTGGCTACACAGGAACTGAATTACAAAACAGAACAGGGTCTCAAATTTAGAAAACCAACTTATGCTTGCTTAAGGGGAAAGGTGAGTTGGGGTGCTGCATAAAACCAGAGATTGAAATGAGCACAGATAAAGTTCCTTAAGCCAAATATGGAATAGACAAGAGCTACTCCTTGCTCAACGAAATGGACTCAACACCCCATATTAAACACCTAAGAATGTACCTGACTAGGAAGTATCTTAAAACCTATGGATTGCTATGTCTCCGAAAGAGAATCAAGCGTGTGTGCAGGGGCATAATCGCAGCAGTGATAGGATTGGAGAAGTTCGGTGAGCAAATGAAGACCCTTTGAAGTCATATTGCATGGTACCCATTCCACGGGTCTCAACTCTCCAGGTTGAAGGGATTCTTCCTTCAACTAAAACATGCATGTGGAACCCAGAGTATGATCAACCGTGTGATCGGGAGACGTGTTCCAATATGTGTCAGTTTTCGTCCCCTGGTACTCGGGTGCAACATTCCAGACGCTTTACTAACACTCTCCCGACTTGGAGAGTCAGTGCCTTTAACCTCCTGTTTGGCCCAGTTTGCAATTTCTGCGGAAGATGAACAGGAATAGGGAGAACCAATGACAGACTAGCTGGAGGTGTCTGGATGGGCAAATTTAACTCTCATTTCCCACCAGGAAGAGGAATTAACCAAAGGCTCAGCGTGCCGTGCCGGAACCAGATTAGGGCCTGAAGCAATCCTGCGGTGTTGCGGCCAGCTCACGAGAAAGCGAGTTGAAGAAAGGAGCTCAGGGGCACTGTAATTCACAAACCTGCAGAGTTATAAATGACAGCTATCGTCCAAAAATATACTGAAGTAAGGCTGCCAAGAGGACTTGAAAGCGGGGCAGAATTGCAGGAAACCGATTTCAGGAGGTAGACTGGAATTGCATTTAAAGCATAGGAAAAGAGGCAGAACGTCCACAATGATGCACTTGGCCAAAAAGGGCGTATGCGTTTTTTCCTGAATATATTCAGGAAAAAACGCATACGCCCTTTTTGGCCAACCAAGCAAGCTTGCAATGGAAATCTGCACTACAGTGAAGTCTCACTTCCCCCCGGTCCAAAGGGCCATCTGAAAAAAGTGTAAAATCCAGAAAGGCAGGACAGGCCATGGAGAACTGGGAGCCTTGTTATGCTGATGGGCGGGATGTCAATTGCCAACAGCCACTCGGGAGAAGTGTATGGTGTTTCCTGAAACATCTAAAAAACAAAGCAACAGAGCCTAGGGCACTTCCACTTATGGTCCTATAGCTTAGGGAAATTAAAATCAAAAGACACAGCCACCCCAAATGTTGGGACGGCTCTGTTTACAAGAACCTGGTTTACGGTACAAGTTCAATATCGCAGAAAGTGAAAAATGGAAAAAGAAGTAGTGGTACTTACGTACAATGCAATATCACTCAGCAATGAAATCTATGTCATCAGGCCCATAGCAGCATAATGAGTGGATTCAGGTATGATGATTCTAACTGAAATAAGTCACACAGGAAAAGAAACATCATAAGATATCACTAATACACGGAATGTAACCTTGGCTACACAGGAACTGAATTACAAAACAGAACAGGGTCTCAAATTTAGAAAACCAACTTATGCTTGCTTAAGGGGAAAGGTGAGTTGGGGTGCTGCATAAAACCAGAGATTGAAATGAGCACAGATAAAGTTCCTTAAGCCAAATATGGAATAGACAAGAGCTACTCCTTGCTCAACGAAATGGATTCAACACCCCATATTAAACGCCTAAGAATATACCTGACTAGGAAGTATCTTAAAACCTATGGATTGCTATGTCTCCGAAAGAGAATCAAGGGTGTGTACAGGGGCATAAACGCAGCAGTGATAGGACTGGAGAGGTTCGCTGAGCAAATGAAGACACTTTGAAGTCATATTGCATGGTACCCATTCCACGGGTCTCAACTCTCCAGGTTTAAGGTATTCTTCCTTCAGCTAAAACATGCATGTGGAACCCAGAGTATGATCAACCGTGTGATCGGGAGACGTGTTCCAATATGTCTCAGTTTTCGTCCCCTGGTACTCGGGTGCAACATTCCAGACGCTTTACTAACATTCTCCCGACTTGGAGAGTCAGTGCCTTTAACCTCCTGTTTGGCCCAGTTTGCAATTTCTGCAGAAGATGAACAGGAAAAGGGAGAACCAATGAAAGACTAGCTGGAGGTGTCTGGACGGGCAAATTTAACTCTCATTTCCCACCAGGAAGAGGAATTAACCAAAGGCTCAGCGTGCCGTGCCGGAACCAGATTAGGGCCTGAAGCCAACCTGCGGTGTTGCGGCCAGCTCACGAGAAAGCGAGTTGAAGAAAGGAGCTCAGGGGCACTGTAATTCACAAACCTGCAGAGTTATAAATGACAGCTATCGTCCAAAAATATACTGAAGTAAGGCTGCCAAGAGGACTTGAAAGCGCGGCAGAATTGCAGGAAACCGATTTCAGGAGGTAGACTGGAATTGCATGTAAAGCATAGGAAAAGAGGCAGAACGTCCACAATGATGCACTTGGCCAAAAAGGGCGTATGCGTTTTTTCCTGAGCTTGCAAAGGAAATCTGCACTACAATGAAGTCTCACTTCCCCCCAGTCAAAAGGGCCATCTGAAAAAAGTGTAAAATGCAGAAAGGCAGGACAGGCCATGGAGAACTGGGAGCCTTGTTATGCTGATGGGCGGGATGTAAATTGCCAACAGCCACTCCGGAGAAGTGTATGGTGTTTCCTGAAACATCTAAAAAACAAAGCAACAGAGCCTAGGGCACTTCCACTTATGGTCCTATAGCTTAGGGAAATTAAAATCAAAAAGACACAGCCACCCCAAAGGTTGGGACGGCTCTGTTTACAAGAACCTGGTTTACGGTACAAGTTCAATATCGCAGAAAGTGAAAAATGGATAAAGAAGTTGTGGTACTTACGTACAATGCAGTATCACTCAGCAATGAAATCTATGTCATCAGGCCCGTAGCAGCATAATGAGTGGATTCAGGTATGATGATTCTAACTGAAATAAGTCACACAGGAAAAGAAACATCATAAGATATCACTAATACACGGAATGTAACCTTGGCTACACAGGAACTGAATTACAAAACAGAACAGGGTCTCAAATTTAGAAAACCAACTTATGCTTCCTTAAGGGGAAAGGTGAGTTGGGGTGCTACATAAAACCAGAGATTGAAATGAGCACAGATAAAGTTCCTTAAGCCAAATATGGAATAGACAAGAGCTACTCCTTGCTCAACGAAATGGACTCAACACCCCATATTAAATGCCTAAGAGTGTACCTGACTAGGAAGTATCTTAAAACCTATGGATTGCTATGTCTCCGAAAGAGAATCAAGCGTGTGTACAGGGGCATAAACGCAGCAGTGATAGGACTGGAGAGGTTCGGTGAGCAAATGAAGACCCTTTGAAGTCATATTGCATGGTACCCATTCCATGGGTCTCAACTCTCCAGGTTTAAGGTATTCTTCCTTCAGCTAAAACATGTATGTGGAACCCAGAGTATGATCAACCATGTGATCGGGAGACGTGTTCCAATATGTGTCAGATTTCGTCCCCTGGTAGTCAGGTGCAACATTCCAGACGCTTTACTAACACTCTCCCGACTTGGAGAGTCAGTGCCTTTAACCTCCTGTTTGGCCCAGTTTGCAATTTCTGCGGAAGGTGAACAGGAATAGGGAGAACCAATGACAGACTAGCTGGAGGTGTCTGGACGGGCAAATTTAACTCTCATTTCCCACCAGGAAGAGGAATTAACCAAAGGCTCAGCGTGCCGTGCCGGAACCAGATTAGGGCCTGAAGCCATCCTGCGGTGTTGCGGCCAGCTCACAAGAAAGCGACTTGAAGAAAGGAGCTTGGGGCACTGTAATTCACAAACCTGCAGAGTTATAAATGACAGCTATCGTCCAAAAATATACTGAAGTAAGGCTGCCAAGAGGACTTGAAAGCGGGGCAGAATTGCAGGAAACCGATTTCAGGAGGTAGACTGGAATTGCATTGAAAGCATAGGAAAAGAGGCAGAACGTCCACAATGATGCACTTGGCCAAAAAGGGCGTATGCGTTTTTTCCTGAATATATTCAGGAAAAAACGCATACGCCCTTTTTGGCCAACCAAGCAAGCTTGCAAAGGAAATCTGCACTACAGTGAAGTCTCACTTCCCCCTGGTCAAAAGGGCCATCTGAAAAAAGTGTAAAATCCAGAAAGGCAGGACAGGCCATGGAGAACTGGGAGCCTTGTTATGCTGATGGGCGGGATGTAAATTGCCAACAGCCACTCGGGAGAAGTGTATGGTGTTTCCTGAAACATCTAAAAAACAAAGCAACAGAGCCTAGGGCACTTCCACTTATGGTCCTATAGCTTAGGGAAATTAAAATCAAAAGACACAGCCACCCCAAAGGTTGGGACGGCTCTGTTTACAAGAACCTGGTTTACGGTACAAGTTCAATATCGCAGAAAGTGAAAAATGGATAAAGAAGTTGTGGTACTTACGTACAATGCAGTATCACTCAGCAATGAAATCTATGTCATCAGGCCCGTAGCAGCATAATGAGTGGATTCAGGTATGATGATTCTAACTGAAATAAGTCACACAGGAAAAGAAACATCATAAGATATCACTAATACACGGAATGTAAACTTGGCTACACAGGAACTGAATTACAAAACAGAACAGGGTCTCAAATTTAGAAAACCAACTTATGCTTGCTTAAGGGGAAAGGTGAGTTGGGGTGCTGCATAAAACCAGAGATTGAAATGAGCACAGATAAAGTTCCTTAAGCCAAATATGGAATAGACAAGAGCTACTCCTTGCTCAACGAAATGGACTCAACACCCCATATTAAATGCCTAAGAGTGTACCTGACTAGGAAGTATCTTAAAACCTATGGATTGCTATGTCTCCGAAAGAGAATCAAGCGTGTGTACAGGGGCATAAACGCAGCAGTGATAGGACTGGAGAGGTTCGGTGAGCAAATGAAGACCCTTTGAAGTCATATTGCATGGTACCCATTCCACGGGTCTCAACTCTCCAGGTTTAAGGTATTCTTCCTTCAGCTAAAACATGTATGTGGAACCCAGAGTATGATCAACCATGTGATCGGGAGACGTGTTCCAATATGTGTCAGATTTCGTCCCCTGGTAGTCAGGTGCAACATTCCAGACGCTTTACTAACACTCTCCCGACTTGGAGAGTCAGTGCCTTTAACCTCCTCTTTGGCCCAGTTTGCAATTTCTGCGGAAGATGAACAGGAATAGGGAGAACCAATGACAGACTAGCTGGAGGTGTCTGGACGGGCAAATTTAACTCTCATTTCCCACCAGGAAGAGGAATTAACCAAAGGCTCAGCGGGCCGTGCCGGAACCAGATTAGGGCCTGAAGCCATCCTGCGGTGTTGTGGCCAGCTCACAAGAAAGCGACTTGAAGAAAGGAGCTCAGGGGCACTGTAATTCACAAACCTGCAGAGTTATAAATGACAGCTATCGTCCAAAAATATACTGAAGTAAGGCTGCCAAGAGGACTTGAAAGCGGGGCAGAATTGCAGGAAACCGATTTCAGGAGGTAGACTGGAATTGCATTGAAAGCATAGGAAAAGAGGCAGAACGTCCACAATGATGCACTTGACCAAAAAGGGCGTATGCGTTTTTTCCTGAATATATTCAGGAAAAAACGCATACGCCCTTTTTGGCCAACCAAGCAAGCTTGCAAAGGAAATCTGCACTACAGTGAAGTCTCACTTCCCCCCGGTCAAAAGGGCCATCTGAAAAAAGTGTAAAATCCAGAAAGGCAGGACAGGCCATGGAGAACTGGGAGCCTTGTTATGCTGATGGGCGGGATGTCAATTGCCAACAGCCACTCGGGAGAAGTGTATGGTGTTTCCTGAAACATCTAAAAAACAAAGCAACAGAGCCTAGGGCACTTCCACTTATGGTCCTATAGCTTAGGGAAATTAAAATCAAAAGACACAGCCACCCCAAAGGTTGGGACGGCTCTGTTTACAAGAACCTGGTTTACGGTACAAGTTCAATATCGCAGAAAGTGAAAAATGGAAAAAGAAGTAGTGGTACTTACGTACAATGCAATATCACTCAGCAATGAAATCTATGTCATCAGGCCCATAGCAGCATAATGAGTGGATTCAGGTATGATGATTCTAACTGAAATAAGTCACACAGGAAAAGAAACATCATAAGATATCACTAATACACGGAATGTAAACTTGGCTACACAGGAACTGAATTACAAAACAGAACAGGGTCTCAAATTTAGAAAACCAACTTATGCTTGCTTAAGGGGAAAGGTGAGTTGGGGTGCTGCATAAAACCAGAGATTGAAATGAGCACAGATAAAGTTCCTTAAGCCAAATATGGAATAGACAAGAGCTACTCCTTGCTCAACGAAATGGATTCAACACCCCATATTAAACGCCTAAGAATATACCTGACTAGGAAGTATCTTAAAACCTATGGATTGCTATGTCTCCGAAAGAGAATCAAGCGTGTGTACAGGGGCATAAACGCAGCAGTGATAGGACTGGAGAGGTTCGGTGAGCAAATGAAGACACTTTGAAGTCATATTGCATGGTACCCATTCCACGGGTCTCAACTCTCCAGGTTTAAGGTATTCTTCCTTCAGCTAAAACATGCATGTGGAACCCAGAGTATGATCAACCGTGTGATCGGGAGACGTGTTCCAATATGTCTCAGTTTTCGTCCCCTGGTACTCGGGTGCAACATTCCAGACGCTTTACTAACATTCTCCCGACTTGGGAGTCAGTGCCTTTAACCTCCTGTTTGGCCTAGTTTGCAATTTCTGCAGAAGATGAACAGGAATAGGGAGAACCAATGAGAGACTAGCTGGAGGTGTCTGGACGGGCAAATTTAACTCTCATTTCCCACCAGGAAGAGGAATTAACCAAAGGCTCAGCGTGCCGTGCCGGAACCAGATTAGGGCCTGAAGCCATCCTGCGGTGTTGCGGCCAGCTCACGAGAAAGCGAGTTGAAGAAAGGAGCTCAGGGGCACTGTAATTCACAAACCTGCAGAGTTATAAATGACAGCTATCGTCCAAAAATATACTGAAGTAAGGCTGCCAAGAGGACTTGAAAGCGGGGCAGAATTGCAGGAAACCGATTTCCGGAGGTAGACTGGAATTGCATTTAAAGCATAGGAAAAGAGGCAGAACGTCCACAATGATGCACTTGGCCAAAAAGGGCGTATGCGTTTTTTCCTGAATATATTCAGGAAAAAACGCATACGCCCTTTTTGGCCAACCAAGCAAGCTTGCAAAGGAAATGTGCACTACAATGAAGTCTCACTTCCCCCCGGTCAAAAGGGCCATCTGAAAAAAGTGTAAAATGCAGAAAGGCAGGACAGGCCATGGAGAACTGGGAGCCTTGTTATGCTGATGGGCGGGATGTCAATTGCCAACAGCCACTCGGGAGAAGTGTATGGTGTTTCCTGAAACATCTAAAAAACAAAGCAACAGAGCCTAGGGCACTTCCACTTATGGTCCTATAGCTTAGGGAAATTAAAATCAAAAGACACAGCCACCCCAAAAGTTGGGACGGCTCTGTTTACAAGAACCTGGTTTACGGTACAAGTTCAATATCGCAGAAAGTGAAAAATGGATAAAGAAGTTGTGGTACTTACGTACAATGCAATATCACTCAGCAATGAAATCTATGTCATCAGGCCCGTAGCAGCATAATGAGTGGATTCAGGTATGATGATTCTAACTGAAATAAGTCACACAGGAAAAGAAACATCATAAGATATCACTAATACACGGAATGTAAACTTGGCTACATAGGAACTGAATTACAAAACAGAACAGGGTCTCAAATTTAGAAAACCAACTTATGCTTGCTTAAGGGGAAAGGTGAGTTGGGGTGCTGCATAAAACCAGAGATTGAAATGAGCACAGATAAAGTTCCTTAAGCCAAATATGGAATAGACAAGAGCTACTCCTTGCTCAACGAAATGGATTCAACACCCCATATTAAACACCTAAGAATGTACCTGACTAGGAAGTATCTTAAAACCTATGGATTGCTATGTCTCCGAAAGAGAATCAAGCGTGTGTGCAGGGGCATAATCGCAGCAGTGATAGGATTGGAGAAGTTCGGTGAGCAAATGAAGACCCTTTGAAGTCATATTGCATGGTACCCATTCCACGGGTCTCAACTCTCCAGGTTGAAGGTATTCTTCCTTCAGCTAAAACATGCATGTGGAACCCAGAGTATGATCAACCGTGTGATCGGGAGACGTGTTCCAATATGTGTCAGTTTTCGTCCCCTGGTACTCGGGTGCAACATTCCAGACGCTTTACTAACACTCTCCCGACTTGGAGAGTCAGTGCCTTTAACCTCCTGTTTGGCCCAGTTTGCAATTTCTGCGGAAGATGAACAGGAATAGGGAGAACCAATGACAGACTAGCTGGAGGTGTCTGGACGGGCAAATTTAACTCTCATTTCCCACCAGGAAGAGGAATTAACCAAAGGCTCAGCGTGCCGTGCCGGAACCAGATTAGGGCCTGAAGCCATCCTGCGGTGTTGCGGCCAGCTCACGAGAAAGCGAGTTGAAGAAAGGAGCTCAGGGGCACTGTAATTCACAAACCTGCAGAGTTATAAATGAGAGCTATCGTCCAAAAATATACTGAAGTAAGGCTGCCAAGAGGACTTGAAAGCGGGGCAGAATTGCAGGAAACCGATTTCAGGAGGTAGACTGGAATTGCATTTAAAGCATAGGAAAAGAGGCAGAACGTCCACAATGATGCACTTGGCCAAAAAGGGCGTATGCGTTTTTTCCTGAATATATTCAGGAAAAAACGCATACGCCCTTTTTGGCCAACCAAGCAAGCTTGCAAAGGAAATCTGCACTACAATGAAGTCTCACTTCCCCCCGGTCAAAAGGGCCATCTGAAAAAAGTGTAAAATCCAGAAAGGCAGGACAGGCCATGGAGAACTGGGAGCCTTGTTATGCTGATGGGCGGGATGTAAATTGACAACAGCCACTCGGGAGAAGTGTATGGTGTTTCCTGAAACATCTAAAAAACAAAGCAACAGAGCCTAGGGCACTTCCACTTATGGTCCTATAGCTTAGGGAAATTAAAATCAAAAAGACACAGCCACCCCAAAAGTTGGGACGGCTCTGTTTACAAGAACCTGGTTTACGGTACAAGTTCAATATTGCAGAAAGTGAAAAATGGATAAAGAAGTTGTGGTACTTACGTACAATGCAGTATCACTCAGCAATGAAATCTATGTCATCAGGCCCGTAGCAGCATAATGAGTGGATTCAGGTATGATGATTCTAACTGAAATAAGTCACACAGGAAAAGAAACATCATAAGATATCACTAATACACGGAATGTAACCTTGGCTACACAAGAACTGAATTCCAAAACAGAACAGGGTCTCAAATTTAGAAAACCAACTTATGCTTGCTTAAGGGGAAAGGTGAGTTGGGGTGCTGCATAAAACCAGAGATTGAAATGAGCACAGATAAAGTTCCTTAAGCCAAATATGGAATAGACAAGAGCTACTCCTTGCTCAACGAAATGGACTCAACACCCCATATTAAATGCCTAAGAGTGTACCTGACTAGGAAGTATCTTAAAACCTATGGATTGCTATGTCTCTGAAAGAGAATCAAGCGTGTGTACAGGGGCATAAACGCAGCAGTGATAGGATTGGAGAAGTTCGGTGAGCAAATGAAGACCCTTTGAAGTCATATTGCATGGTACCCATTCCACGGGTCTCAACTCTTCAGGTTTAAGGTGTTCTTCATTCAGCTAAAATATGCATGTGGAAGCCAGAGTATGATCAACCGTGTGATCGGGAGACGTGTTCCAATATGTGTCAGTTTTCGTCCCCTGGTACTCGGGTGCAACATTCCAGACGCTTTACTAACACTCTCCCGACTTGGAGAGTCAGTGCCTTTAACCTCCTGTTTGGCCCAGTTTGCAATTTCTGCGGAAGATGAACAGGAATAGGCAGAACCAATGAGAGACTAGCTGGAGGTGTCTGGACGGGCAAATTTAACTCTCATTTCCCACCAGGAAGAGGAATTAACCAAAGGCTCAGCGTGCCGAGCCGGAACCAGATTAGGGCCTGAAGCCATCCTGCGGTGTTGCGGCCAGCTCACGAGAAAGCGAGTTGAAGAAAGGAGCTCAGGGGCACTGTAATTCACAAACCTGCAGAGTTATAAATGACAGCTATCGTCCAAAAATATACTGAAGTAAGGCTGCCAAGAGGACTTGAAAGCGGGGCAGAATTGCAGGAAACCGATTTCAGGAGGTAGACTGGAATTGCATTTAAAGCATAGGAAAAGAGGCAGAACGTCCACAATGATGCACTTGGCCAAAAAGGGCGTATGCCTTTTTTCCTGAATATATTCAGGAAAAAACGCATACGCCCTTTTTGGCCAACCAAGCAAGCTTGCAAAGGAAATCTGCACTACAATGAAGTCTCACTTCCCCCCGGTCAAAAGGGCCATCTGAAAAAAGTGTAAAATCCAGAAAGGCAGGACAGGCCATGGAGAACTGGGAGCCTTGTTATGCTGATGGGCGGGATGTAAATTGCCAACAGCCACTCGGGAGAAGTGTATGGTGTTTCCTGAAACATCTAAAAAACAAAGCAACAGAGCCTAGGGCACTTCCACTTATGGTCCTATAGCTTAGGGAAATTAAAATCAAAAAGACACAGCCACCCCAAAGGTTGGGACGGCTCTGTTTACAAGAACCTGGTTTACGGTACAAGTTCAATATCGCAGAAAGTGAAAAATGGATAAAGAAGTTGTGGTACTTACGTACAATGCAATATCACTCAGCAATGAAATCTATGTCATCAGGCCCGTAGCAGCATAATGAGTGGATTCAGGTATGATGATTCTAACTGAAATAAGTCACACAGGAAAAGAAACATCATAAGATATCACTAATACACGGAATGTAAACTTGGCTACATAGGAACTGAATTACAAAACAGAACAGGGTCTCAAATTTAGAAACCCAACTTATGCTTGCTTAAGGGGAAAGGTGAGTTGGGGTGCTGCATAAAACCAGAGATTGAAATGAGCACAGATAAAGTTCCTTAAGCCAAATATGGAATAGACAAGAGCTACTCCTTGCTCAACGAAATGGACTCAACACCCCATATTAAATGCCTAAGAGTGTACCTGACTAGGAAGTATCTTAAAACCTATGGATTGCTATGTCTCTGAAAGAGAATCAAGCGTGTGTACAGGGGCATAAACGCAGCAGTGATAGGATTGGAGAAGTTCGGTGAGCAAATGAAGACCCTTTGAAGTCATATTGCATGGTACCCATTCCACGGGTCTCAACGCTTCAGGTTTAAGGTGTTCTTCATTCAGCTAATATATGCATGTGGAAGCCAGAGTATGATCAACCGTGTGATCGGGAGACGTGTTCCAATATGTGTCAGTTTTCGTCCCCTGGTACTCGGGTGCAACATTCCAGACGCTTTACTAACACTCTCCCGACTTGGAGAGTCAGTGCCTTTAACCTCCTGTTTGGCCCAGTTTGCAATTTCTGCGGAAGATGAACAGGAATAGGCAGAACCAATGAGAGACTAGCTGGAGGTGTCTGGACGGGCAAATTTAACTCTCATTTCCCACCAGGAAGAGGAATTAACCAAAGGCTCAGCGTGCCGTGCCGGAACCAGATTAGGGCCTGAAGCCATCCTGCGGTGTTGCGGCCAGCTCACGAGAAAGCGAGTTGAAGAAAGGAGCTCAGGGGCACTGTAATTCACAAACCTGCAGAGTTATAAATGACAGCTATCGTCCAAAAATATACTGAAGTAAGGCTGCCAAGAGGACTTGAAAGCGGGGCAGAATTGCAGGAAACCGATTTCAGGAGGTAGACTGGAATTGCATTTAAAGCATAGGAAAAGAGGCAGAACGTCCACAATGATGCACTTGGCCAAAAAGGGCGTATGCGTTTTTTCCTGAATATATTCAGGAAAAAACGCATACGCCCTTTTTGGCCAACCAAGCAAGCTTGCAAAGGAAATCTGCACTACAATGAAGTCTCACTTCCCCCCGGTCAAAAGGGCCATCTGAAAAAAGTGTAAAATCCAGAAAGGCAGGACAGGCCATGGAGAACTGGGAGCCTTGTTATGCTGATGGGCGGGATGTCAATTGCCAACAGCCACTCGGGAGAAGTGTATGGTGTTTCCTGAAACATCTAAAAAACAAAGCAACAGAGCCTAGGGCACTTCCACTTATGGTCCTATAGCTTAGGGAAATTAAAATCAAAAAGACACAGCCACCCCAAAGGTTGGGACGGCTCTGTTTACAAGAACCTGGTTTACGGTACAAGTTCAATATCGCAGAAAGTGAAAAATGGATAAAGAAGTTGTGGTACTTACGTACAATGCAGTATCACTCAGCAATGAAATCTATGTCATCAGGCCCGTAGCAGCATAATGAGTGGATTCAGGTATGATGATTCTAACTGAAATAAGTCACACAGGAAAAGAAACATCATAAGATATCACTAATACACGGAATGTAAACTTGGCTACATAGGAACTGAATTACAAAACAGAACAGGGTCTCAAATTTAGAAAACCAACTTATGCTTGCTTAAGGGGAAAGGTGAGTTGGGGTGCTGCATAAAACCAGAGATTGAAATGAGCACAGATAAAGTTCCTTAAGCCAAATATGGAATAGACAAGAGCTACTCCTTGCTCAACGAAATGGACTCAACACCCCATATTAAATGCCTAAGAGTGTACCTGACTAGGAAGTATCTTAAAACCTATGGATTGCTATGTCTCCGAAAGAGAATCAAGCGTGTGTACAGGGGCATAAACGCAGCAGTGATAGGACTGGAGAGGTTCGGTGAGCAAATGAAGACCCTTTGAAGTCATATTGCATGGTACCCATTCCACGGGTCTCAACTCTCCAGGTTTAAGGTATTCTTCCTTCAGCTAAAACATGTATGTGGAACCCAGAGTATGATCAACCATGTGATCGGGAGACGTGTTCCAATATGTGTCAGATTTCGTCCCCTGGTAGTCAGGTGCAACATTCCAGACGCTTTACTAACACTCTCCCGACTTGGAGAGTCAGTGCCTTTAACCTCCTCTTTGGCCCAGTTTGCAATTTCTGCGGAAGATGAACAGGAATAGGGAGAACCAATGACAGACTAGCTGGAGGTGTCTGGACGGGCAAATTTAACTCTCATTTCCCACCAGGAAGAGGAATTAACCAAAGGCTCAGCGGGCCGTGCCGGAACCAGATTAGGGCCTGAAGCCATCCTGCGGTGTTGTGGCCAGCTCACAAGAAAGCGACTTGAAGAAAGGAGCTCAGGGGCACTGTAATTCACAAACCTGCAGAGTTATAAATGACAGCTATCGTCCAAAAATATACTGAAGTAAGGCTGCCAAGAGGACTTGAAAGCGGGGCAGAATTGCAGGAAACCGATTTCAGGAGGTAGACTGGAATTGCATTGAAAGCATAGGAAAAGAGGCAGAACGTCCACAATGATGCACTTGGCCAAAAAGGGCGTATGCGTTTTTTCCTGAATATATTCAGGAAAAAACGCATACGCCCTTTTTGGCCAACCAAGCAAGCTTGCAAAGGAAATCTGCACTACAGTGAAGTCTCACTTCCCCCCGGTCAAAAGGGCCATCTGAAAAAAGTGTAAAATCCAGAAAGGCAGGACAGGCCATGGAGAACTGGGAGCCTTGTTATGCTGATGGGCGGGATGTCAATTGCCAACAGCCACTCGGGAGAAGTGTATGGTGTTTCCTGAAACATCTAAAAAACAAAGCAACAGAGCCTAGGGCACTTCCACTTATGGTCCTATAGCTTAGGGAAATTAAAATCAAAAGACACAGCCACCCCAAAGGTTGGGACGGCTCTGTTTACAAGAACCTGGTTTACGGTACAAGTTCAATATCGCAGAAAGTGAAAAATGGAAAAAGAAGTAGTGGTACTTACGTACAATGCAATATCACTCAGCAATGAAATCTATGTCATCAGGCCCATAGCAGCATAATGAGTGGATTCAGGTATGATGATTCTAACTGAAATAAGTCACACAGGAAAAGAAACATCATAAGATATCACTAATACACGGAATGTAAACTTGGCTACACAGGAACTGAATTACAAAACAGAACAGGGTCTCAAATTTAGAAAACCAACTTATGCTTGCTTAAGGGGAAAGGTGAGTTGGGGTGCTGCATAAAACCAGAGATTGAAATGAGCACAGATAAAGTTCCTTAAGCCAAATATGGAATAGACAAGAGCTACTCCTTGCTCAACGAAATGGATTCAACACCCCATATTAAACGCCTAAGAATATACCTGACTAGGAAGTATCTTAAAACCTATGGATTGCTATGTCTCCGAAAGAGAATCAAGCGTGTGTACAGGGGCATAAACGCAGCAGTGATAGGACTGGAGAGGTTCGGTGAGCAAATGAAGACACTTTGAAGTCATATTGCATGGTACCCATTCCACGGGTCTCAACTCTCCAGGTTTAAGGTATTCTTCCTTCAGCTAAAACATGCATGTGGAACCCAGAGTATGATCAACCGTGTGATCGGGAGACGTGTTCCAATATGTCTCAGTTTTCGTCCCCTGGTACTCGGGTGCAACATTCCAGACGCTTTACTAACATTCTCCCGACTTGGAGAGTCAGTGCCTTTAACCTCCTGTTTGGCCTAGTTTGCAATTTCTGCAGAAGATGAACAGGAATAGGGAGAACCAATGAGAGACTAGC